>NC_142931.1:37647460-37702460 GCF_046866305.1 Octopus bimaculoides
AGTGAGGATGATGGTGTTGCGAAAGGAAAATTTTAAAAACGTGATTTCTGGACAAAATCTTATTCACCCCCCTTTTATACGATAAAACAATACATAGTTTGTGATCCTTCCTAAGAACAGAAAGCATTTTCATCCCATGCAAATGGTACCCTCCCCTTCCCTTTTAAACAAGCAATAACTTCCGATATGGCATTAACTATATATCAGTGGTGCCGATTCTATCCCTAAGAAAGGAGCAACTAATACAATGTGCCTGTAGGTTATAACACCCGGGCAACGCCAGGATGCATTGCTAGTGTGTGTGTGTGTGTGTGTGTGTGTGTGTGTGTGTGTGTGTGTGTGTGTGTGTGTTTCCCTGCCATTGCTTGACAACTAATTCCGATATGTTTATGTCCCCGTAACTTACCAGTTCGGCAAAAGTTATCGATAGAATAAGTACTTCACTTACAAAAGAATAAGTCCTGGGGTCGACTTCTTCGACTAAAACACTTTCAGTACGTCTCTTTTTATTTAAATAGAAGATATATATAGGAAAATGAAATTGAAAAACAGCAACACTTTTAAGAAAAACAGCTTTGTCAAAGTTGCTCGGTTACCTCATTCATTTCAAAGGCTAAATTCATTCTCGATCTATAGGAAAATCAATGGTCTTAATATTAATATGGAGCATTTATGCTACGAGCAGATAAAATGTTTTATTTTTGTTTAGGAATACTACGTGTTTCGTGGATTAAGTTTTGATATGCAAGTTACAGTTATACGGATGTTTTTTTTTTCTTTTTATAATTAAGTAGTGAGTAGGGAAACAGAAATATCTCCGGTTGATCTAATCCATTTCCAAGAATTCAATGCATTCTACAAAGGCGGCATCTGTGGTATTTTGGCGTTTCAGTAGCCAAATAGAAATTTCATTGACGCATTCCTAACCTATATCTTAGTGCTTAAGAACATTATGGTATCGCAACTCTAGGTTTAATTTTCTCTTAATTTCTCTTCAGATATGGTTGAATGAATTTTGAATTCCTTGATTGCAATCAAAGTGTCATTGCAATTTCATATTATTGACTCTTGAACCGAGAGTTTGAATCGTCAGGAAATTTGCAAACTCGGTTGTCTATAGTATAATGGTCGAGCTAGTTATTTAAAGCTTAATGAAATAGGCATTCATCTGATCCTGTTTAAAAGATTTGCGAACTGTTCTATATCCTGCACTGACACGATACTTAGATCGATAGAATATGATTCATTAAAAGAATAAAGGCTACATTGAGATATTTCCATATAAAATTCTGTTATCTGTGCCAGGTAAAAACATACCAAGGAAATATGCTAAATAAAATAGGAATCTAAGATTCTATTAGAAGTACTTCTCTTATGGTTGTCGAAATTATTATTAGGTTGCTAGGCATATTTAACTGGCAAGAAAAATGGCCGGAAGGAATAGTAATAGGATTGATATTTGGATTATAATTATTATTGGGACGTATAAATGTATTCCACGATAAAAAAAATCTTCATGAAAAAGTGTTGGACGAGAATATTTAATAAAATGTTGGAAAACTGCCATTCTAATATATTCATGAATTTGAAATATGAATGTAATTACAAATATGTTAACATTGCGTAAGTTGGTTAAAATATTTTTATTAATTCTTAAAGGTATAAATCATAACCCGATGATGAAATACTATTATGTATTACACAAGTAAAGGTCATGTTCTAAAATATAAGGAATCTTTACTATTAAATTAATTGTTTATTGATATAGTGATGATTTGTTAACGACGTCAGTGAGGAGGCTGATTTTCACTTTGTTTTTATAGCTTCTTTCATTTTGAATTATTTTGAGTCAAGTTTATTGTTGACATTTCTAAATCAGGAATTTCTCGTACAACTTGTTTATTAATCGTGCAGAGCCATGCAGAGAGTAGGCGCCTTTCCCTATGGCGAAACACACTGGCAGTGAATTGAACTAAAAATAAGAAGAGGCAAACCTAATTAGTGTAATTTTGTTTAACTGCTCAGAGATCATAGGTGGTTTCCTTTTTCGTTTTCCTTTTTCAATGTTTCTATCATTGTGGATTAGTAGTGATCCACAGTATTAGTGATTGTGTTAAACTACGATTTCAGGTTCATATGATGGGTACTTCAGTACAATACATATCGATATTCATTTCCAATTTTCTTGAGATCTAAAATACTTAAGTGTAGAATGTAAGATATGTCTAAATACATTCATTAAATTGAAGAAAAACATAAGACCCTTCCTACCAATGGAGTTCTCATAGTGCAAAAATTACGTATGAAGGGACAGCGATATATTGTTTCAGAAATTGCCCCACCGTTGTAATCTTTCTTCTCTATACTTAGTACTCTACGAAATTGTTGGTTGTTAACGATGTACATATGACCTTTAACTTATTACTGTGACTACTTTCTCTTCAAATTCCTGGCCTCCATCATATATTCTTTGTAAATAGTATGAGAGTAAAACTTCCCGCAAGCGAATTCTATAATCCAGTGTCTGGTGGTCCTCATGGATAGCATATCTTTTCACTTCCATTGTTTATTGTGAGCAATATTTATATCTACAGAAAGCAAACTAAACTTAACGATGTCTAAAACATTCGTTCTTGTATATTTTAGATATTGGCTGAGTATACAGAATGATTAATGTAATTATTCAAAATGCCTTGAGCTAACTTATATTCTCCATGTATAAGATAGGCCATTATCTTACTATAGCTTCATATAATAAAAACAAAATAAAGCAAAACACAGCATAGCAAATAAACACATGAAGTAAAAATATTAATTTTTTTCAAAAAATATATAATAGTTAGAAGAAAAAAGATAAAGTTAAATAAGTAAAATTTGTAAAAGATAAATTTGGATGTAGAAAATATGATATCAGTAAATATAGCCGAAAATCTTGAGAAAATATAACAGAACAGAGAAATGAGAAAATTATTGCAACTAATGAAACTGTTAGAAAACAGATAATGGAAAGGTATACCTAGAGAGTACGTTTATAAATAAAGGTGAAATTATAAAGTTCTGTTAACCTCTCTGGAATGCGAACAGCTTACCGATAAAACTATTCGATAGTTTCAATACTGTGACCGTAAGGAATTTCAGTTATAAACATGTTATACTCGAGTAATTACAGAAAGTATATCATTGTCTTCATAACGAGCAAAATAAGTGATGTTACTAAGGTTTTTGTTTCCTTCAGCAAGCTGAACCCAAAACATATGCAATTAATGCCACAATTAATAAACTCACTATCGACGTCAAATTTTGGCACAGGGCCAGCTATTTCGCAGGAGGGGGTACATTGATTCTATCGACCCCAATATTCAACTGGTATTTATTTTATTGACCCTGAGAGAATGAAAGGCAAAGTCGACTTCGACGGGATTTGAACTCAAAACGTGAAGACGGATGAAATGCCGCTAACCATTTCGCCCGGCGTGCTGACGATTCTCCGAGCTCACCGCATTGTATCTACCTAAAATATTAATACATATTAATACATACAAAAATACATTTTCTCATAGAGAACCTTGAGAAAAAACGGAAACAACACGTTCACGAAAGGAAACACCACATTGACACACGTACCCTATACATACAAACATCATACAAGTAGGTATATAGTTGTACAGGTTGCGTAATGTATTTGAGGACATATGTTAATTTTATTATAGCAGCATATTATAAACTTAATATTTTCTACATTTCAGAATTATCAATTGTAGAGCCTATGATTACACAAGAAATGAAGAGGCGCGCAGTCATCGTGGCTATAAAGGCTGAAGATAGCAATTTAGAAATAGCACGATTTTCAAAAGTCACTAGATCCTTCGTCTACAAAATTCGCAAGGAGTTAGAGGCAAGGACGGAAATGTATTGCCAGTATCAAAACGTAAGACACATTGTAGACGCATTGATACTATTAGAACACCAGAATTTATTCAACAAGTAAAGGAGAACATTAATGACAATCCCAGAAGATCCATAAGGCTGATTGCAAAGGAACCCCATGTGTCAGAAGGAACAATCTGAAATGTTGCCTACAAAGACATCAGATGCAAATCTTATGCGATGAGAAAAGGTCATTTCATGTCAGAAATAATGAAGGAAAATCGCTTAATCAGATCTAAAAGACTCCTGAAAAAAATTTTAAGACCGAGCAGAGAAAAATATCATTTGGTTCTTCTTAGACGAGACAAACTTTGATCAAGATCATTCAGTGAACAGAAGAAATGACAGATGGCTATGTATAGACACTTCGGATGTTCCAAAAGTAATGAATACAAAATACAAAATTTTCCTGCAACTGTCATGGTTTTGGGGGTTGTCAGCAATGGAGGACATGTGATACCTCCTCACTTATTTCCACAAGGTCTTCGAGTAAACTCTGCTGCCTACATAAATATTCTGAATACAGTGGTTAAACCATGGATCGATAATGTATGCAACGGAAGACCTTATGTATTTCAACAAGACTCGGCATCATCACACAAGGCTACAGCAACGCAGGAATGGATGACGGAAAATTTTCAGGGACACATAACCCCCTACATTTGCCCTCCTAGCTCTCAAGACCTCAATCCATTGGACTACTATGTACGAGCTAGTTGAGGAAGAGATTAATGAGCACGCTCATAACACCAAAGAATCCCTAAAGGCCTTCATAGTCAGAGTAATGTCCAATCTGAACACAGACCACTTGATCCTAGCATGAAGGCGATTTAAACCTCGCATAGAAGCCGTTAGTGAAGCTGAAGGAGACTTTCTTGAATAAAATGACGAAACTATATGTTTATTCTTAACCTCAAAACCTTTTTTAGTAAAAAGGCATTACTATCTGATTCTAAGAGTCATTTTTGTGTAATTATATAACTGTCCTCAAATACCTTACGCATCCTGTATACACACATATATATATATATATATATATATATACATATTATACACATATATGCAGGTCATAGTACCGCAAGAGCTATTTTAATTGTTTCTAATTCAAGCACAAACCCAGCAATTCTTAAGGGAAATAGGTATGTCGATCACAATTGACCCAAGAACTTGTTGAGCATTTTATTTTAGCGAGACCGAAGGGATGAAAAGTAAAACTGACCGCGATTAGCATTTGAACTCGGGGCCACAGATTCGTAAGAATACTCCGCTCAGCAATTTTGCACTACAGCCTAACGATTCTACCAATCCACTACTTTCTATGTGCTATAATGGAATAATGTTCAGAATACCGCTTCATTGTGAGATAATTTTAGCCTATTTGTAAGCTTTTTCGTCTAATTTATACTTCACTGCCAAAGAAGTTTAGGCAAGAATTAAATGACTCTGTCATATTATTCATGTTTCTTTTCTATCATCCTTTCGTTCCCCTTACTTCATTCAATTTCTGCTTCAGAGATATTTTTAAGTGATTGCATGCCAGTAAGCAATGACATATCTTCCCCCCCACTCTCTCTCTCTCTCGAAAGAGATAGATAGATAGATACATACATACATATATGCATCCATATATGCATATATATATATATATATATATATATATATATATATATATATATATATATATATATATATATATATATATATATACATAGATATATATTCATATATATATACACAAATATATATATATACACACAAATATATATATATATATATATATATATATATATATATATACACATACATACACAAATATGTATATATATATATATATATTTCTATAAATTGCATTTTTGCATTTTATTTGTGTGGTTGTCTTGTTTTGGTTTGAGAGCTGAAGCATGTTAACTTTTCTTTTTCCTTTTTGGCGTTGATGGAAGCGAGTTAGTTATTTTATTTCGTTGTTGCTTGTTTCATTTTATTTGTCCTAAATATTCTATACAGAGAATTGGCAGGATATACTATTACATCTTCCTGCTAATTTGAAAAGAGCCGCCTCTATTGCTTCTGCAGCTGCTGGTTCCATTATGAAAGTGCTGTTCCATTTACGGACTAAGTGAGTAGTTATCATACACGACACTAGCTGTCACATAGGTTAATTTTCCATTCACCAGTTGAATGCATTTGTGTGTTTACGCTGCATGTTATTGTAGTCATTGCCTGTGAAAAGCAATAATTGACTTTCCTTTAAGCATCTTAGGAGTAAGGACGAAATCTGTCACATTTATATAGTACTTTAATTAAATTTTATTCCCTGGAATCTTTTTCCCGGACGTTTTGAATTGGCATTCAATATCTGAATCATTTAGACGATCATCTTACTTGAATACTATACTGACGTCTTCCACAACCATGTTCCGTTACTGCGGATAAGTTAGGCATAAATAAAAATCACTGCGCTCCACATCTCTTAACCTAAATGCCATTGTGCTATAAAAATGGGAAGGGAAAGAATGAAGTGCTATATTTATAATAGTCAGTTAAACAACATCTATGCCTCAGATTACTTTTAACGGTATACTAATAATCTCTATGTATAGATATACACGCATATTCATACATATATCTACGTATATACACACGCGCGCGTGTATGTGTGTGTGTGTGCTTTTGATGTGTGTATGTATGTACATATGTGTGTATGTATGTATGTATGTATGTATGTATGTATGTATGTATGTATGTATGTATAGAACAAGAGGTAAAAAGGATTAATAAATCCAAGCACATATCTAGATCTAGAAAGAACAATAGAAACGATCAATGGTAATGTATGTTGTAACCATCAATTAAGGTTATGATTTTCTCCATTCCTGCTCATGTTGTTAGATATATCAGGTCCTTAGGAATGAAATATCCGATTTTAAACTGAAAGCTTATTTTACTTATGTATACTTATGTATGCAGCACGGAATTTTGTCAGTGAGCAGGTCGCGTTTTCAAAGCGACGAAAATATTTTGGCAAATTAAATTTAAATGTTGAAGTAAATCTAACGGTTTTTGTGTGTTTCTTAAATGGCTTATAAACACCTTCCACGTTGCAATTGTTTTCATTCCAGCCCACGATCTCACATCAGGTCACTTGCTATGCAAGTACATCTCCGTAATTATTTTACTTTATCTCAGATAAGCCAATGTAGTTAATCAAAGTATGCACCTAAATTATCAACACAATTTTTGCCGTTTTATCGGGAGCTTATTAGTTAGTACTAGCACAAACTTTTTACATCCATACTTCTATACTGTATATTGTCGTATTAATTTTTACTGTCCAATTTATTATTTTAACTTTTAAATTTGTTTTAATTAATATTTCTATGATTTATTTATATGATTTATATGATTTATTTATGTAATATATTATTTAATTTAAATTTTTAGATTAAAATCTTAGATATATTAAGATGGTATATGCCTCACAGCATGGATTTGGAAGGGTTCTGAGTTGACTGAGTTGTAGAGTGGTGGTTCGTCTCTAAATTAGTTATATACATATATATTATATATTTTGCCTGTAAGGTTGGAATAAATTTTTTATTCCCGAATATTATTATATATATATATATATATATATATATATATATATACACACACACACACACACACACACACACACACACATATATATATATATATATATATATATATATATATATATATATACAGAGAGAGAGAGAGAGAGAGAGAGAGAGAGAGATGGATGGATGGATGGATATTTCATGGCATTTCCCAAATGATGTCGGCATCACCTTTAAGATATACACAAGGCTTGGGCCCCGTGCTATCCGCCCACAATATAAATCACACTCACATCTCTTAACAAGAATACTTCAAAATTATTTCCCCTCAATTGGCCCTGCTCTCTTTAACCTTACACCTAAACACATTAAAGCAGAAACACCACAAATAGTTCAAGAAACCTTTGGACAAATTCCTTCAAGAAATCCGGATAAACATCCTACACACATATATCCCACCTCTACCCTAACCCTCAGCCTAACCTACACCGCACTCTTGCTTTCCTCATTCTCACCTCCCCCACATCCCAACACCACTACACCGCACCACACACACTACCACACTATACACCGCCATACCACACAACACCACATCACATCACACCACCACGCACACACTAGCACTAACCATCTCCCAGCCCCACACCATCATCACACGCACACACGCACACGTCAAGGTCACCAGCCCTCTTCCACACGCACATACATGCTCTCTTATACATACGCACACGCACCTTCGATTTGGGATAACCACTATATTATTATCTCCCCTTCTTCCTAGCTCTCCTGTGTGACACCTCTGTCCGGCATTCGCCATGATAGATCGCTAGCCACTACACATTCTTTATTTTCTTTCGCTGTTTCTTTCTGTGTTCCTTTCTGTGGAAGAGCGTAGGCTCGAAACGTTAAAGACTTGTTCACTTCCCGAGCTTTGAACTAATACATCTGTTTGTTGTGTACACCACCTGTCTTCGTCTTTTGATTTTTTTGGTGAATTCTCCCTATATATATATATATATATATATATATATATATATATATATATATATAGCAAGGAATAGCATACATGCACACACACACACGCACATACACAGACACACACACATACACGTACGCACACACACACACACACACACACACACACACATATATATATATGTACATATATATATATATATATATATATATATATATATATATATATATATATATAGTTAGAAAAATATAGCGAGAAATAGATATTTATATGTGTGCTGTGTGTGCGTGTGTGTAGTGTTTACATGTGATGGACAGTCCATGTGGTGTCCACGTATGAGCAAGCAGTTATTCACTCAAGTGAAAGACATACTTATTAAATTTAAAGAGTGGAACGTCAGGGTAATTGATAGATCCAACATGTGACGAAGCTTCACATTTATTCGAACAAATTGATCGCCGTACTTAATTCTTAAATGTCTGGTGTTTATTCAATCAGCTTCTTTTGCCCAATCGTTCAGTTATGTGGACATACAAAAACGTCACCTGTTGTTAAACTGAGGTGGAGGACATAAACTCATACACACGTACACACACACACACACACACACACACAAACACACACACACACACACACACACACACACACACACACATATATATATATATATATATATATAGAATATTTTCGTATTGTTCAATATACGCTCAATAAGTTTTCGCTCCAGCTTAAAGACAATGTTCAAGATAGTCATTAAGAATGTATTTCAAGGGTTTTTCTTACGTACTTGTTCCATCTCAATCCAAGCCCCAAGTCTATTTTCCTTACTTTTGTTTCACTTGTTCCAACTACTGCTGTCAAAAATGTGTAAGTCCTGTGTATGTAAGAAAAATTCCTATATCCATTGGTAAAGCAATTTTGTGTTTCCTATGCTTCACTGACGAGATCCAAGAATACCGGAATATTACTTATTGTCGCCATCCCAGAGAACCACTATCAAATTTCTCCTTGAGCATAAAAATATTTTCATTTTAAGATTATAATTTTAGTTTTTCTTCCAATTATCTTCTCTCTTTTTTGAGAGGTACACCGCCATTTATTTGTTTCCGTTTCTCAACGATAATATTTCAATTCATTAAGCTTTACTGCATACTTCATATAATACATCTTTATTATAATAGAACTTTTTCGTAGAATTATTAAATTTAAAAGAAATGACGATACGAACATGGTGGAAATAATCTTGGAATATCATGTAAAATGTCGAAATCTCATTAAAAGATTGTCGTTCTCAATAGTATGAAAATGTTGCAGGCATGGCTGATTATAAATTGTGGTGTTCAGCGGAGTATTAATGAAAAGAATTGCAAAGCTATATTTGTAATTTGTAATAATCTGTCTTTCTGTTTATTTTAGAGTCTTTTTCACTAATCGTGGCGTATTGAAGGCAAGACTTTTTAAATGAAATTTTACGTTTTAAACATGATATCGTTTCTCAATAGTCCTTTGGCAAACTTTGAAAGATTCCTTACAAGTAGGTACCAGCTCTGAATCTGAAACTGTATGGAATTTCAAAATTATAAAGCTACTTTATAATGCTTTGATATCATAGTAGACCTTACGCAACGATAGTTAAAACTAAACTATAAATACAAGGCTGTACACGAAAACTACTCTAAAATCATAGCATGATCGTTCACAACATCTCTCGTGTTTCAAGGGATCTTTTAGATTATTTTTACGAAAATAAGCATCATTGTCCAGTGAATCCATTCAACCTTGTTTGAAACTTAGAGGAATAGAATATTCAGGTTGAAAAAATACCATAGAAGAAAAAACAAATCCCTGGCAAACTGTTCACCACAAGAGATAAATGGTGAAAAAAATCATCTCAGTAATTAAATAGAAGAAGGATTTATTCGAATTCGTAATTGCGATTCAAAATTTAGCCGTTTATACTCGAGGATTACTCTTCGACTCAAATCGAATCAACTTCATTCATAACATAAAGATTTTAAAGAAACTCTATCTCAAAAGTTGGACATGGCTTCAAGCTTCATGAAGAAACTTTCGATTATAAGATGCTTTAGAAAACCACCCGAAACATTAAAAAATTCTTAACTGAGGAACTTCTCAAGCATTTTTTTCTTTTTCTTCTGGTATTATTGGAATGAAAGTTTGTTTTTTGTTTTTCTGTATTCGAATAGAGCTATTCAGATACTGCAATTTCAGCTACCAATTGTGAGAGACACCTTTGTAAATTCAAACTGACTTCAATAAACTTGGGAACGTCTAAAGCGGTTAGCTGGAAGAATCGTTAGCATGACGGTCAAAATGATTAGCAGCATTTCATCCGTCTGTACATTCTAAGTTCAAATTCCACCGAGGTTCATTTTACCTCTCATCCTTCAAGCGTCTATAGACGTTTAGCTTTCCTCTATCATCAGTCACACTGACAAACATCCACATATACACGCATATATAAACACATATTTTGTATCTTTTCTCAACCTGCGTATTTGACAAAAGGCAAATTGACATATCTTTTCCTTTTCTGAACGAATTTAAAAATAATTTTGTTGCTGTTATTGTTTGGTTTAGGCAAGAGAAGGGAAGAATGTATAACCTGTTTAGTTTCGTGGTACTTGGGTTAGGTGGAGGAGTTCTGTTCTATGTACATACACTTGGGGTTGAGACACAGTTTCCGATACCTAAACTTCAATCAAAGTTCTATGGTCAAAGCATGTCTCTAATAGAAGACTTTTGCCTACACTAACTTTGTGTGATGCACATTTCTTCTCAATTTTTCAATTTTCCACAATTGTTGAGTCTGGTTCGCATGAATAAAGATATATGTATATAGAACATATGTTGTTCCTTAGCTTCAGTTAGTTTATCAACATCATCTCTTGTTTTGTATTTGTTTCCTGGTCAAGCCCATTATATAAGCGAATAATTGTCCGGGGTGTGAAAGGTCTATTTATACTCCTTGTGCAGTCGTTTCTGAAACCTTCCAAGAGGAATATTAAATAAATTATGGACAATACATAAATTTTCGTTTTGCTTGCTTTTGTTTAACTCCAAGTTAAACCTTGTCATTTAGATGAAAAATAATCTATGCATAGTATTCCCGTTTTTAGACACAGAGAGTATCTAGACCACATTATTCAATGTGTTCTTCCTGTTAAAGAAAGAAAGAAAGAAAGAAAGAAAGAAAGAAAGAAAGAAAGAAAGAAAGAAAGAAAGCGTGGTTTCAGGATACTTTGATTCCAACATCTAGTTGGTCAAGTCTGTCTCTTTAACTCCCGGCCCTCCTTGAATGGCTTCGGCTCAGATTTTTTCCGCGAAATATTGAGTTTGAAATAAGACATTCGGGTATTTATATAAAATTCGGAATGAATGTCAGATACAACTCCAAATATGTTCAGTTCAATCAAATTAGGTGTAGAAGAGATAACGCTATTAAGAGAGATTGCTGCGAATATCGCAACACCACCTTTTCATTTTGACGGATATTTTCAAGTAGTTTTTGTCTGTCTTATAATTATGAACAAAGAGAAGGTAGTTGATGTTTACTTATAAACTCCATGACGGTGTATATTTATTTATAATTCTATATTTGTACTGCCTTAAACAAATTTGTCATTGAGCTGTATTGTATAGATAGCTTGAGAAGATATTAGAAGTTTATTTTAAGAGTCTTTACTTCTCCTGCTGCAAACTATGTCATATAGCCATTGAGAAACTATTAACAAGCTTTTTTGTTTTCTTTTCTTTTTGTTTTGTTTTTTCTTACATATATTCCGTTCAGTAGAAAAGCACTTTGTATCATCCTTTGGGGCAGGGAACATTCAAATTGGTGGCAGGGGAGAACCTAATTGTACATCTTTACAATGAATAAGCTACATTCTTTTTTCATTGATTCTTCTTACATTGCATCCAAACCTATTACATCTGAAAGCTTTTGATAATTTCTACTTTCTATGGCATCCAAGTTTTCCACTTGGGCACTTCGTTAGTACGCATACCTACAAACTCTTTTTAAAGACACATGTGGATACACAACCACGCAGCATAATACTACTTTTGTTTATTCAGCAACATTTCTTCTGAATCTACGTTCTGATTCAAGGTCGACTTTGTTTCTCAATCCTATCGTAGTTGATAAAATAAGTATCTGCTGGACGTTGAGGTCGTTGTAATAGAGTGTGCCTGTAGCAGAAAGAAGAAGAAGAAGAAGAAGAAGAAGAAGAAGAAGAAGAAGAAGAAGAAGAAGAAGAAGAAGAAGAAGAAGAAGAAGAAGAAGAAGAAGAAGGAACAAGAAAAAACATGAACATGAGCTCGTTGTAATAGAGTGTGCCTGTAGCAGAAAGAAGAAGAAGAAGAAGAAGAAGAAGAAGAAGAAGAAGAAGAACCAGTAGTAGTAGTAGTAGTAGTAGTAGTAGTAGTAGTAGTAGTAGTATCTTGGTGGTCAAGTGTCTTCGACCTCAACTTGAAGGGAAGTCTGTTAGCAAAGTTGTGTAGACTGAGATTTAACAGAATGTCGTCGAATAGACCAGGGCTTATCCAGCTTGATCTCACCCACTGTCCCATTGTAACTTTAACAAACATTCCAGCCAGATCTTTAGTCTGATGACTACCTTCTTCCAACAGTTTCTTTCATATATGCTATCGTTTCTCACCTGACTAAACATTGATCAAAACCATCTTGCACATCAATCTTTTAAACACAAGCACTTCTCGTCTATTTTAGCTACTAGATGTGCCATATAAGTATATCTGCTTAAGAGCAATATAAACACGAAGAAAGAAGGTACTCAATTTAATAATGGTTTCAAATTTTAACACAAGGCTAGAAATTTTAGGATCGCGGTAAGTCGATTAGATCGATACCTAGTGCTCAACTGTTATTTATTTTATAGAATCCGAAAGGACGAAAGGCAAAGTCAATCTCAGATGAATTTGAACTCACAATTTAAAGACGGACGAAATGTCGCAAGCATTTTGCTCGTCTTGCTAACGATTCTGCCAGCTCGACGTCCTAACTTGATTTAATAATCTTTTTTACTAAAAGCACAAAGCCTGAAATTATGGGGGATGGATTAGTCGATTACCGCGAATCTGATGTTTCACCATAAAGACAAGCGAAATGCCGCTAAGCATTTTGCCCGTGCTAACGATTCTGCCAACTCATTGCCTTGTAACTCGATTTAATAATAAAAAGACAAGCATATACATAAGAAGTGCTACTCAGTGGCATTAATGGTTTAAAATGAACCTACTTGGTATTGTAACATGGTTTCGAACTTCCTTTGCTGGGACAGTACCGAAGCGTTGATGACATTGTGCTGAAAGACACCGATATGCACTGGACCAAATATAGAGCAACAGTAACAAAGGCAAATTTACGCTAACATCCATATATAAACAATACACAAAAGAAGCAGAAGTAGTAGTAGTAGTAGTAGTAGTAGTAGTAGTAGTAGTAGTAGTAGCAGAAGCAGCAGCAGCAGTAGTAGTAGTAGTAGTAGTAGTAGTAGTAGTAGTAGTAGTAGTAGCAGCAGCAGCAGTAGTAGTAGTAGTAGTAGTAGTAGTAGTAGTAACAGCAGAAGCAGCAGCAGAAGCAGCAGCAGCAGCAGCAGTGGTAGTGGTAGTAGTAGTAGTAGTAGTAGTAGTAGTAGTAGTAGTAGTAGTAGTAGTAGCATCAGTAGTAGTAGTAGTAGTAGTAGTAGTAGTAGTAGTAGTAGTAGTAGTAGTAGCGGACGTTAAAGATCTCTAATCACATATTACGATAAGAAAACTGAAATAACAAATATAAAGGTTTTCTTTCTTCCCTCTAAAAACATTTATTCATGACACATATCTTCATGTGTTTGAAATTGTGTTTTAATAGTTTTATCATTAACATAAAGAGATTATCATTAATATTCAGAGATTACGAAGTTAAGAAGGAAACAGCTTGTACAGTTTAATCTACATTTAAATGTGCGCCAATGTGTATGTGTTTATGCAAAGATATGCATGGGCTATCAACTTCTCTTTTAATACCATTATTAAACAGTATTAGAAGTGATGTTTTCAAACTCACGCGCATCTACACATACTAATGTCATTTTGAGATGTCAGGCATTCTGAGAAGAGATTATGGGGTAGTGATTGATGGTCAAACATATAACAACACGAAGATCTCTAGATTAAATAGAAAAGAAAGACAAGCGCATTGAAAGTGGAAGTCAATCTCTTTAGTGTCACAGTTTTAAATTACATCCGACAAAACCTCCAATCAATACAGCAGAATCTGCATTCCTGAAAAGTTTCATATATTGCATTGGTGTAATTTGACATATTTACATACTTGTTATTGGGGTTGTCATTCGTTTTCTTGTCGACCGTATCAATTGAGTCTGACAGTGTAAGAAAGCGCAATGATCATACCAACTTATTCAATAGCCGATTTGATGCTGTAAGGTGTTTAGCGATTCTCAATGCAAATTTTGCATGAATAGATATAGCGAAAAAAAAAAGTATAATTATCACATAATATAAACTTCTCAACATAGCTCTTTATCGTAGCACCAGCCAACACAGCATGGTCAGTAACATGTGTTTAGTAAAACAAAGACGAATAATAATATATTAAATAGCAGGCTATGTAATTCCGTATGTATGCAAGTTATCTCTATTTATTGACAAGGTAAAGTAATCGCTTGGTAGCACTTAAGACGAACTACAGGTGAAAAGGGTGGATAATCTCAAGAATTAAGGATTTCATTTGTGTACTGGGGTCGTTCCAATCGACTGGCCTCCTCCCACCAAATTCTAGGCCTTGCACACACACACACATATAAAGGATCATTACCTATAATAGAAAGGAATATTCTAGGTATGGCCGTACAATGGAGGGGAATAGAGGAATAATGACATCTTGCTATCTGAACCGGAAATTACTGAGGATCCAAAAGCTCATCCTGCGAGCTATATCGACTTTGTTGTTGATGCGGGAATTCTAACTGAGATTGTTGTCCACAATTGGTCCTAAGTTTGATATTATTGGATGTTGTGAGTGGCTCACCTGATTTAAGAGAATATGTTCGGTCTTCTCCATTCATAATTTTCTGGAACTTGGAGTCATCTGCGAATACTTTTACTTTGCTGTGTTTGATGATGCTTTAGAAGTCCTTTCTATAAGCAATAAATCAGCGGGCTTAAGATAGATCGACCGATCGATCAATAGATAGATGGATAGATAGATAGATAGAGAGAGAGAGAGACAGAGACAGACAGACAGACAGACAAACCACGTGGTTGCGAAGCGAACTTTTTAACCATACAGCCATGCTGTGTATATTGGAACTGTTGTGGCTGTTCTATTTCCATGTGGTCTTCTTGAAAATAATCTCATCCACCGGTTGTAGTAGTTCCATTAAGTTTTATTGTTAATAATTTAATTACTGATTAGCTTTTAATAAATTTATCGATACAATACTGGCATTTTATCAATGATTTCAATGATTTTTCTTCTGGAACAGAATTTCTTTCGTCCTTGTTTATATTGTGAAATGTCATGTGTATGTTGCTAGGTGTATATGTGTATGTTGTGTGTTATTGTTTTTACTTTTACAATGTTCATTTTATGTTTCAACAGCAAATATGGCTGTTCCGCACGGAGCAACGTTACTACTCTTTTTTAATCTTTGATTAACGACACAACCTGCATCCGATATATTACGATCAGAGGAGCGAACCCCTACCATCATGCAATTTGGCAAGACCAGCTGGAAGAGGTGTTCTCCTACAGTTAAAAAAGAGTAGTAACGTTGTTCCGCACGAAACAGCCATGCTGAAGTGGCCAACAAACATAATTTTATGTTTATTTTCATTTATTTTTCTTCTGTAGAGCCATCGAAAGAAATGTGTGCGCGTTTGTGTGCGCATCGATGCGTGCACCTGTATCTGCGTCTCAGTTTGCGACACTGTGCATTGTGTGCGTGTGTGTGTGTGTGTATGTGTGTGTGTGTGTGTGTGTGTGTGTGTGTGTGTGTGTGTGTGTGTGTGTGTGTGCGTGTGTGTATTTTCTGGTTGCGAATTGTTCGCTTGAATATAGATTACGGTTGTTTGAGTTTTGGTACGATGTACTTTTATAAGTTTAGTATTGTTCAATCCACGATTTTGCATTAGTGTGCTCATGTTGGTGATAGCAGATGATTTTGGTGTCACTCTTATTTCCCCGATTCTTTCTATGGTGGGTGTGTATCAGTGTGTGTATCGTGTCTGTAAATTATCAGAGAACACTGAACGCGATTATAAAAAGCAAGCATCCACACATTACCAATATGACAGAGAAACGCAACTTATTAATAAACAATGTTGCAATAAAAGTTCTCCATACATCCGAAAAATCGGACGTTAGCAAATTTGTTATCAAACTGCAAACGGATTCTAAATCCATGTACACGCTTAGCAGAAAGAATTAAAATCATGCAACACACGCGAATCACAGATTGGAATGCCGAAACGCTATGTACAGGCACTCACGCTATGGCAATTGCACAACCATCAAAACTATATCCACAAAAAACATTTTCATGCTCGCACCAACAAAAACGATGACGTAAATAAATAATAAAAACGAGTATAATGCCGAGAAAATATTAATGTGATAATACACACACATGCTTGACAAAATAAGCATAACGCTCTATGACAGGGCAAATACAAGGACAGTAAGCCAGTTGAAGGATGGGATTCATTAAGAAAAGTCACAGTAATATAGTAATAAATTTAATACACACTAATCAATAATTAATGAATTCATTGAACTATTTGTATAGTGATCAATACACATAAACTGCCACCAGGGCGTAAGGCCTGTAAATATAATCAGAATGACCCTCACAATATGTTTGTGTGTGTGTTTTGGTATATATATATATATATATATATATAGCAATAAGAAAATGGACGGGAATCAGACATTGTATCTCTCACGCGCTCTCTCTATGTCTGTGTCTGTGCATGTGTTTCACTTAGGAATAGCAATAATAACCTAGTGTGAAAGCACTCAACTACATGTGCATTGCATATTACAGCAGAAACAGCTGTAAACTAATGAAGTTCATATAATTTTCTGTTCCATTGTCGTTTACATAATTCCTAACAAAATATATAAATAAATGAATAATGTATATGTGCATACTTACACACACACACACACACGCACACACACACACACACACATGTATATATATATATTTGTAAACACATATATAGAGTGAGAGAGCAGTGCATGCCATCAAAGTGACTATGTATGTATGTATGTATGTATGTACACGCTCCTATATTTATGCTTATGTATAAGTTTAAATGAGATAATTAAGAACTCGCTTAATTTCATCACATGTTATTTACGTGATTTACTAATCCATCCGTAGAGTCTTCAGCAGATAATTTTTTTAAAGGGATATGTATCTACCGTAATATTCGTGGAGGCGCAATGGACAAGTGGTTAGGGCCGTGGACTTGCGGTCGTGGGATCGCGGTTTCGATTCGGGCGTTGTGTGTGTTTATTGAGCGAAAACACCTAAAACTCCACGAGGCAGAAGTGGTGGTGAACCCTGCTGTACTCTTTCACCACAACTTTCTCTCACTCTTTCTTCCTGTTTCTGTTGTATTTTAAAGGACTGGATTTGTCACACACTGTTCTACGCTGAATCTTCCCGAGAACTACGTTAAGGGTACACGTGTCTGTGGATGGCTCCGCCACTTACACGAGCAGGTTGTTCCGTTGATCAGATCGACTGGAACCATTGCTGTCATAACCGAAGGAGTGCCACGACTATAATATTCACATGTCATTCATGTTTGAGACCGGTTTCATTGTCCTATCAAAGAATTTATAATACCTTCAGGTAACTAGCAGTGCACATGCAGAAGCATGTGAGCCTTCAACTATACAATTACATTCCAGGCTTCTATTGTGCTTTAACTTAATTCGACAGTTCATGTAGAGTTTTCTCACCCTTAGATTTCGGCCAATCACCTTTTGCATGAAATTAACAGGCTCTTGGAGATATATAAAACACACTTTATATAACTGTTTGTAGGTGCTTACTATATGTTCTTGCCAGTATGTAACTACTTTATAGAAATGGTAGAAATAGGTAATTAGTTTATAGAAATGATGTTCAGAAGAGTGATGGTCATTCATTGATAAATTTGACCATGTAAGTTATGATAATCGCTTTGACGGGATTAAAATATATTGATACTTTTCTACTTTTTTTTTTCACTTGAGGAGATATCATTTCTAACTAAGAAAAATCTCAATGTGATTGGAACATGTAGCGCAATTTTGCAGGTCATATACAATATAAATTGCTATTAGTGAATGTCGAAATCATGTACACCTGCACACCCGACCTACGACGCTCTGTTATAGCGACTTCAATATATATATATATATATATATATATATATATATATATATATATATATATATATATATATATATATATATATATATATATATATATATATATATATATATATATATATATATATATATATATATATATATATATATATATAACATTTGTAAATCTGCAAATCAATATATGCAAATCAATATATTTTACTTACTTATATATACGCTTGTTTGTATACAGACGTGTATAGATATGCATATTTTCTTGTTAGCTACATGACATTTGTGTATAAGGTGCCATTTAGTCGTATATAATATTGTACCATATTCTTATCTGTTAGCCATGTGTCCATGATATACTATCCTTCATTTCCTCCGCAGTATACCTGGAAGCGTCCTCTCTGATTCATGCTTATAGCTTGCTAATGAGGTACTTCAGGGTGCTAGCCCTAACACTTAAGTTGTGTGTGTGTGCGCGTGCGTGAGTGTGTGTGTGTATGTGTTTTGGGGTCATCCCATAAATAATGCGGATTTTTCAATGGCATGGACTAGAAGTAGGAGGGAGACTGGATAAACAACCTGCATCAACTTGCTCTAAAAGCAGCTAGTAATTTTAGGATCGCCCAAGGAAAGTGGTTGGAGTCTGTCGGATGGAATGTACTGAAATTCAATAGTGCAGCAAAGGTACATGTTGGTTCACGCACATTCTTGCTGCGAATTGTTTAGGTGTAACATGGTCTATAGAATGCTCAGCCACTCAGCAAGTAATTCAGTTGATCGAACAACTGAGGCTTCCTCACAATCTTATCTGCAGACAGCGACTTGCACTTCTTAAAATAAAAAAAGAAACGCTAAATCTGCAATAGGATGGTCTTCAAAGGGTCATTAAAATAAATTCCGCAAAAATTGATTACGGTATTTTTTCATCTATTTCTTGTTTCTAAATGAGAAAATACATTACTCTCTCTTTCCCTTTGTGTATATATATATATATACATAATCATATACATATACATATAAATATATCCATATATATATGTATATATATAAAATGTAAGCATATATATATACATATATACATATATCTTTCTTTCTCTCTCTCTCTCTCTCTCTCTCTCTCTCTCTCTCTCTCTCTCTCTATCTCTCTCTCTCTCTCTCTCTCTCTCTCTCTCTCTCTCTCTCTCTCTCTCTCCTCTATGAGTGTGCCTGCGTGCGCTGTCGTTGTTAATGTGCTATGTGTGTGTATTATGTACTGCATTATATTTTAATGGAAATAATCAATCATTGTTGTATTTCAGTTATTAACTTGAATAAATATATATACGAGGAAGTATAACAATATTATTGGAAATCTATCGCATAGGCTATTATTATTTTTTTTTATTCAACTTCATCTTTTATTCTCTTTCTTAGTCAATGAACATGTCTGTCACATTTTAGAATTTTTTTGACGAGCAGTCTTTCATCATCATTAAGTCCAGGTATTACTTCAAATTGCTTTCTATCATTTTCAATGTATATCTATCAGTTCTAATTTTTGCTCCTATAATTTCCTATCAATGAATATAGACACTCGATTATATATATGCAGACATACATAAATGCGCGTGTGTGTGTGTGTGTGTGTGTGTGTGTGTGTGTGTGTGTGTGTGTGTGTGTGTGTGTGTGTGTGTTTGTGTGTGTGTGTGGCGAGAGAGAGAGAGAGATGTATTCATCAGTGCAAGAAGTATAAACAACATTTTTGCAAAGGATTCGAGAAGGTAGATAGCAGATGAGGATCTAGGAGATTCATATTTATCCTCATGAGAAAAAGAGATGTAAGTCCAGTTAGGTACTAACTATATATATCTATGTATACACACGACAGACGGGACCTTGATGACTGCCATGAGGCAGGAAAGTATACTAGTCTTTATATATTTTATATATTTTATTTAATATATTCAATAAGACATTCAATACTTCATTTCATTTTACTATTTATATTATATATTCCATATTTTATATCCCACATTAACTTTATAAGAATATAAATCAAACATAAAAAAACAGAGTTGGAACTCTTTTAAATAATATATATACATATATACATACATATATATATATATATATATATATATATATATATATATATATATATATATATATATATATATATATATACATATATATATTTATACATACGTATACGTACATATAAATACATACATACATACATACATACAAACTCGTGAACGAAGCGAGACTGTTTTCCAAAATGAAGGCGAACACCTTTCTCTATGTGATCCGCCTGAAAAATTGTTAAGGCACTAGGATATTTTCTCCTTATCTTGACATGAAACTAATGGTAGCCTTAACTCGCAAATGAAGAGACTATATATCCAACAAGGCGGCATTGAGCACTCATTTCACTGCCGACTACCACTATTTCACGAGCCTTGATGATTTCCTGCGAGAGAAGGAGTTCAAAAATCAAACCGATGCTGAAAGTGCGTTCAAAGAGTTCATCAGTTCCAGAACACCAGGTGCTCATGTTACGGGAATAAACAATCTTGAAACTCGTTGGAAAAGTGTGCTGGTTGTAAAGGTACTTACTTGATGAATAAAATTTCGCATTATTGAAATATATTGTGATGAATTTCATGTTTCAAAACATTGTTTACTTATTACTCAACCTGATACGTAGCATCTATGTCTATATACATGTATGTGTAAATATACATGTATATATATATTAATATATATATATATATATATATATATATATATATATATATATATATATATATATATATGTATGTATATGTATACATATATATATATATATATATATATATATATATATATATATATATATATATATATATATATATATATATATATATATATATATATATATATATATAGGAAAATGAAAAAAAGCCAGAATGCTGAACACATACACATATATATATATACATATATATATATATATATATATATATATATATATAATATGCGTGTGTTTTTCTCTTTTGGATTACATATGCGTCACATGTTCTAGAGTATAAGTTATTGGTAATAATCAATCATTTCCGGGAATATTTCCTGAGGTACAGCGTAATTGGTTTTATTGTTCATCTTCCCTTGTATCTTTATGGCCGCTGGTAGTTTTCTTATACAAATGACTCCATATGACTTTATATACCTACTGTTGCTTTCTTTAGATATAATGATGTATATTATTCGTCTTCTTTATACATTTCCATTCACTTAATATTTATTCCTGTTTACTTTTATTCTCGTTTCAAATGGGCCAAATTATATTTAAATATGACAGACTGCATTTTTCTTTATATATTTGTGAGTGTGTGCATTGTGTGTACGACTGTGTATTTGTGTGTACATGTTTGTCGGTATGTGTGTACGTACTTAATAATATACATTACATTTATCTAAACACGTGTGTGTGATATATATGTATGTGTATATATATATGCATTTGCATCTATCTATATATATTTATATATATAGATATATATATATATGTATGCATTTATGTATGTGTGTGTGTATGAATGTGTGTATGTATGTATGTACGTATGTATGTATGCATGTATGTATGCGTTTAAGTATGTATGTATGTAGCGACTCTTGTGTTTACGTAATTATATGGGCATATTCAATTACATACCTCTATAGATACGTCATTCGAGAATTCAAGTGTTTTTTAAACATACCGGAAAGAGAAAATATATGTGTATCTTATGTATATATATGTTTGTATGTATATATATATATATATTTATATATATATGCATATAAATATATATATATATATATATATATATATATATATACATTTATATTTATATTAATATATATATTCATATATATGTATATATATATATGCATATATATATATACATATATATATGTATATATATACTTGTAGGCATGTGTATATATATATATATATATATATATATATATATATATATATATATATATATATATATATATATATATAGATAGATAGATACATATATATATATATATATATACATGTAAATATATATGTATTTATATTTATATTCATATATATATATATATGCATATAAATATATATTTATATTTATATTCAAATATATATTTGTCTATTCAAAAGTGCAGATTGTTTCTCAGATATTCATTTTTGCTTGTATGTTGTCTTTATTCTTTTTACTTCATCTTAAAAACTTTTTTCCATTCAGAAGAATCTTTGAATATGATATTGTTCTGGTGATATTTCGATCAACTCAAAGATTCTTGCAGCAGATGACTTGCGCTGTTTATTTATTATGTTATTGTCCTTCTTTCATTAAAATATGAGAATATTATTTGTATGAAATTCCACTTCGGATATTAGTCACGTTGTTTGATTGAATTGCATGATAAGAAGTGAAACGAGATGCCAACTGTTGGTATCACTTTGCTGGGATCTGTAGTTATTTCGTGGCCATGACACGTTAAATTATTATGTTCGGCTAAATATATAGTCACCATGCTGTAGAACAGCTTCCACTTCAAGTAGTTGGGTTACAGTGACTGACAAGCTTGAAATACTGAATTCAAATGCTGCCGTCGTTGAGGATTTAAGAGAGTTTATTTCCTAGAACTATTAATTTTTACACAGCTACATAATTTAAGCTCTTATGTAGAATGAGGAATGTGAGGTTATAATAACTTTCATTAAGGCTAGAATTATTTCAGTGCTGTTGAAGTGAAGAGGCTTCAACTAGAGATCAAAACGTCGCCATTTCGAGAGATGTAATGTATGAATCCCAAACTAATTTCATCAAGTTCTTATAAATTAAGTACGATACGATTGCTGTAGTATCGGTTTGTAGTTTAAAATTATCTATTGCATTGATGTTAGTTTCATTTGCAGAGGGTATGCCTATAAGTACATTTACAAAGAGTATGCCTATAAATACAGAATAGAAACTTCAGCAGTCTGGTGATTACTATATAGTTACACATACCATAAGTTGAATGGCAGAAATACTAGAGGACTGGACTAAATACTAGATAATATTTAAGGGTTCAAATACACCCAAATCAGTTTGACTCTTTTTAAATCCATTGTGGGTCAGTAGCCTTATTCTCTAATGTCAAAGAATTAACATCAGGCAGTTCTTAGGCGGCGTGATGATAGGCTTGGTATTACGCCTGGCAAAATGTGTGTCTTATGTATTTTATGATTATTGGTGCTACCTTCTTCATGGCTAGTATTTCTAAGATCCATGTGTGAAGAATACTATCGAAATCCTTTCGGTAATCGATCCAGGCCTTAGACCCTTCTTTCTACCGCTGTCTTCCGTTATGGCTTTATTGATCATTAGCTGGTCTTTACAGCCGTATGAGCCCTTTCAGCATCCCTTCTGCTATTCTGGAAACAGGCTGTTTTCCTTCAGATGCTTGCTTATTCTCTGCCGTTTTATTAAAGTAAAGGCTCTGTAAATTGTAGGTAGACATGTTTTTGATTTGTAGTTTTGTGAGATTGCTGTTTCAGTGTAGTTGGGAATTAGGATAGTCTTCCCTTCCTTTCGTTGTTTACTTCGTTTTTGTTGGAAATATTACGTCTGTCTTCGTGTTTTACAGTCCTGGTGCTTATGATATTATTTGGCATTGTTGTGTGGTTACTATCTACCTTTTTCTGGTGTATTTTTCCTTTTAATTGTTCTATTTTTACTTATAATATTTTTTCTTTGTTTTGTTTTCAGAATATACCTTCGTATGTTAGCTAGTTTATTAGGGTTTATTGCTGTATCCAAGTTTTTATCTAGGTTATTTTTCTTCCAGATTTTATATGTATATGCTGTTGTTTTCGGTCTTTGCGTAGAGCACTGCTGTAAAATAAGCGTGTAGGCCTCAAATATATTCCTCGTGTGTCCATTTATGCATTTTTATTCTATTTTCGGGATATGAGGAATAACGTCCTGCCTTTTATTTTGATAGTCATCATTTTCGTAGAGTACCGTTTCGTTCTTTACTGGTGTGAAATGGCTTTGTATATGTAGTTTTTCGTACTTTTTGTGTAACAAGTTTAAAGCACGTACTTTCCGATTGTTGTTCTTGGGTTGAATAATACAGGTATTATTTAATTTATCTTTTATTTTTTGTGCATGGTGTTGGAGACGGAGATGGTCTGATGTTGATTGGATCGTAATGTGGCGAACGTGTTTACACGTGCTGTACGAGCAATGGAGATGATATACATTTAAAATACATCATTTCATTTGGAAAATAGAAATAAATGTGAATGAGTATTACTTACTGGGATATAGTGCAACACTTTGTCCGTTATTTTTGGATTCATTTTATCACTCTCACATCCTCGGTGTTATTATTATTATTATTATTATTATTATTATTATTATTATTATTATTATTATTATTATCATTATTATTATTATCATTATTGATATTCAACACACTTGTTTAATGCCACCGCTTATTTGGCGGGTGCTTTTATCGGAGCCAATCCTGTTGTAAGTATTCAGTCCAGTTCCGGTTTTAAATTATTTCCTTCCCTTCTTTCCAATAGGGCCTGAAAATTTCCCAACTGCTGTCCTTCCTCTTCATACAAGACCATTGATAAAATGCCAGTCCCTTGCTAACAAGGGGGATGTTTTCATTATGCGGAACACAATGATTAAGATACCTCCTGATGCGTGAAAAACCCGTTATATACCAACAACTGTTAGTGTCGAAACAATTACGTGATCGCTTGATGCACAAATGCGATCAGACAATACAGTGAATGAATAAAAGAAAGTCTTTTATCTGCATTTCTACTCTGATTTATTTCATCTGACATAAAATAGAACAGAGAGAATATGATCTTAAATCTGAAGGTAAACACGAAAATAAAATCACAATCGACAACTTAATAACGGGCGATTCTGGATGAATTTGTTCTTGTTCTTATAAACCAACGGCTCATTGAAGCCTGAGGTTATTCTGATACCTAATATATGTCTTTATACTCATATGCATCCTAATGGGTTCGATTCATTTATATATGGAGAACCTTAGATTACGTTTTAAGCATACTTGTTACGGATTTAGTCAATGCATTCATATTCTACTGGCTGGTAACAATCTAAAGGATTTATTTACTTTGATAAGAAAGGACATGGCGTGACTGCATTTTCATGGCTTTGCAAGAATTTATGTCGAGGGAGGTGGGGGAAAACCTTGGGAGAGTGTGAGGGAGAGGAAAACGAACGAAAGTAAGAAACGGCGAAGCAAGATCCATGTTGTAGTTGCTGCTGCTTTGGCATGTGTGGACCTTAATGCTGATGATTATCATCATGAACGCTATCATAATCATCACCAGTATAATCAGGAACATCAACATCATCATCATCATCGTCGTGGTTGTCATCTTCATCTTAGCTTTTCCCTTCATATAATCTGCTCTACAGTTAGACCAGCTTGATATGAATTAAGAACAACGGATCGTAGAACGAAAGAGACCGCAACTGATTAAATTTCGGATGGAAATTTACTGACCTGAATTAATGAACTACTGTGCATTCACAACACAAACACTTTCCACGTTTCTTATCATATACACATGCAATCACACACTAATACAAACACACTTACATGCACATACGCACGCATCCACATACAAACACAACTCCCACAAAAAATTAACATATGAGTACATATATTGTGTGCAAATATATTTATATGTATGTATGCGTGTATTTATATATACATATACATATGTATACATATAAATATGTATACAAACACATTCATAAATATATGACAAACAAGAAGTTGAAGATATCAGTATAGCATTGGTGTAATACTGGTTAGAAGCATTTTGTAGGTAGAGTAGACAATAATCATGATATAGACCTCCATTAAAGTTGGGAATTGGTCAGCCATCTCATAAAGGATATATATACCGATCAAATCAGCGATTTGTCCTGAATCAGAAGTGGTCCCAATGATTAAGGAAGACAGTTTGGAAGAAAAAGATGTAAGGGCTGATCCCAGTTCCAGTTTCGCATGATCAAACAGTGAAAACAAGCTAAATGTAGAAAGACAAAAGAAGGAGTTTTTGAATGATTCTTGAAAGAGGAGTTGAACAGATAACTAAAATTAGAAATAAAATTTATGACAGTGTCTCCTAAAAATTATTTCATTACAAACTGTTAGAATGATAGGAATCTAGATTAAGTAGCTCTGAATAAAATCATTAAATGTTTTAAGACCTAAAATTGTGCTTGATATAATTATTCTCTACCGTTGCTTGTACTTAAGCAGTTTGTTTCAAAATCACGTGGAAGTTGGCATAAAAAATAAATCACTTGACAATGATCGGAAATTATCTTGTGAATGTAATGTTAAAATATTTTTCATCTTTTCGAATTAGATTAACAGTCGGAAAAATTATAATAGTTTCGGACATCACATGTTAAACCATTTGCTAATGATAGTGTACATTAAAATGTATTTAGTTCTACGGTAGAGTGATTTAGTTTTAAAACAAACCATTATGTAAGAACATAATTACTAACGTGTTCCGACTCATATTTCTTACAACGTAATTTAAGTAAAAATCGAAAAAGTCCCACCATACAAATTACATATATATATATGTGTGTGTGTGTGTGTGTGTGTGTGTATCTATGTATATATATATATATATATATATATATATATATATATATATATATATATATATATATATATATATATATAAATTCAATTATAAAACATTATGAGTAAATTTTTGTTTCACAACTGAATTACATTGTCAAATCTCACAGGTAAACGTAGAAAAAATATTTAGAATTATCCAGGAAATTTACGCAGCCAAAATACATAAGTGCCAGTAACTAAAGCAACATTACAAGGTCATACACTGGCTCAAAGGTTCCTAAGAAATGCGAAAGGAAAACAAGTTTAAAACAAGCAAAATATTATGTCGGGAAACAAAGCAAAGTTTAAAAAATATTAACAATAAAAATATTTACATACATTCAAAAATTTCTTATTTGATAAACTGAAATGAACTGCAGAAATTTCGTGAAGGTAACTATCAGGTGAAAATAGTAAAAGTGCATTACTAAATAAAGAAATACCAAGCAGAAAAATTACTGTTAAATAAACATGTCTGAGACGCAATTGCTGAATATTTCAGTATGTGTTAACATATTTGTGTATATGCTAATATATTTGTAATGAATCATGTCTAAAGGGCAAAATTGTGCAGTACCAATATTAGAGAAAACAAATAGTCTGGCTTCCAAAGTATCGAAATAATATACACCCTTCAGTTAAGCTCTTTCATTGCGATACACATATTTTGAGTAGTAATATATTTTGTGTTACTTTTAAAATAAACTATTTTTGACACATGTTAGCAATATTGGTTCAGATTTTGGCGCAAAATCGTAGAACGTAAATACAGACGTCAAGTTAGTAATATCAACTGTAAAAATTGTACAATGGGAATTATTTGTTATTTTCTAAGCATAATCCGACGATGGCCAGATGACAAATACATCTAGTAACTGTTTGGAAAGAAAACATGAAAACATATTATAGAGTGATAGATATATTTTGAGTAGAGTAGGTTAGTCTATTTTCCTTTGACTTTTCCTGATTAAGCATTATGGTTGTAACATTTAAAACATAGTAGCATAAGTAAGTAAACAACAAACCTTATAAGAAAGAAACAATAATAAACCCACGTACATGTCACACAATTGTTAGTTCGACATATTTAAGTTTAATTTTCCTTGGCATGTCTAATAATTATCTATTGTATATACATATGCTCCCCTTGCTGAGGAGTACTGTAAAGAAAATTCATGTTTAACTACTGTGTTTTTAATAGCGATTCAAGATAGTTCACTCGATTCACATCGTGTATGACTTTAATAATAGGAAGAATATTTCATAATCTTATTTCTCCCACGCTGCACATTTGCAACACCTTGTCTAAATAACAAATCATTATTAATGAGTAGAAGGCATGAGAAAAAACAGTGTAATTTTGGCAATGCAAATTTTAATTTCACAATGTTAAATTGATAATAAAGTTTGGAGCAACATGCATATTCCTCAGCGTGAAATAAATTATTCTGAAAGTATATTGATGAGCATTCCTGTAGTATAAATATTCTTTTTCTATTAGATTTTTCTCTTTTTCCCTATCATAACGATGTATCATTGTTTTGCCGATAATGAAACTACCTTATCGCTGAGCATGTATGCCAATGAAATAACT
The DNA here is from genome assembly GCF_046866305.1 of Octopus bimaculoides. Classification (NCBI taxonomy): domain Eukaryota; kingdom Metazoa; phylum Mollusca; class Cephalopoda; order Octopoda; family Octopodidae; genus Octopus; species Octopus bimaculoides. Next base: position 37,676,644 of record NC_142931.1, read on the forward strand.
AAAAACATAAATAAATTTAATATAGCTGTAACTCAGAGAACCTTTAAAAGTTGTTTGTCTATCTCTTTCCTATGTAAACATATATACATAAATATATGTGTGAGAGTGCGTACGTATATATATATATATATGTATGTATGTATGTATGTATGTATGTATGTATGTATGTAATATGGGGGGGGGCCTGCATGTATCTTACGCATATGTACATGTGTGTACATATATATTTGCGTGAATGTCTTGTGTGTACGCGTGTGTGTACGTGTGTTTGTACGTGTGCGTGTGTGTTCATGCGTGTGTTCGCGTGTGTGTGTGTGTGTGTGTGTGTGTGTGTGTGTGTGTGTGTAGTCATGAGATTGTATTTCAAATATTTATATTTACAGAATATTTGCTAGGAGAAAGAAAGGAAATCGATATCTTAGCTAGAGTAAATGTAATGCATTAGTATGTGTGGCCATATATATATATATATATATGAGCAATATCGAGGATAACCAGCCGAAATTGCAAGGATAATCTAGATCTCGATTGAAGAGAGAGAACTCTGAATGACCTGTCCGTGTTTTCTTTGTATCGTCTATCTTGATGTTTTGTCTCTTTCTTGTATCACCTAACTGTCTGGATGTTTTACGTTCTTGTCCCATTCTGTATTATTTATACACACACACACACACACACACACACACACACACACATATATATATATATATATATATATATATATATATATATATATATATATATATATATATATATATATATGTATGTATGTATGTATGTGTGTTTTTTCAATGTTTACAAATAACACGGGAAAAATAAATAGTTACCAGGGTACAAAGGATGTAACAGTCTACTTATAAAGGTAGAAACTCCAGCTTTAGGTGAAGTGTTTTTGTATATTATAGATAAATAAATAAATAAATAAATGGAGTTAAACGCAGGTGTTATTTAAATCTTTTTACTTCCGACATTTGTTGCGAAGAAAACATTGGTATTATTCCAGAAGGAATAAAATGGTGTAAAGCAATATAATCTTCTCATCAGAGAAAGAAAGGAAGACACCAAGCATATCAATTAGACATTTCACAGAATGTGATAACTGCGTATATGATGAAGGGAACGCTAGCAATTTTTTTTTTAAACCGTTAGTAGATATAATGTCAAAGGTAGTTTATAGAAAGAGGAGGAAGAAGATAGTAATTAGCAGAACACTAATAGTGAAGAGATATAGAGCGGTAGGTCAATAGGAATAAAGCTTAAAGGCATGGAAGTGGATATATTTAGTGGAAGTGATATGTAAGAAGACAGCAAAGGTTGAATTTTATGGAATGGTAGAAATCACTTATAGGAACTGAAGGTATGTTTCTGTCAATGTTTACAACGATAAACGCGTTGTATACATTGGCAGAACAGGATGAGATACATTTCACTGTTACAAAGCGGAGAAAACGATTTACCTTTATCATACGGAACAGATATACAGTGAAAATTCCATTCGCAATCAAATTGTTATTATGAGCCTTTAGATACCAAATTAGTTTACTAAGCCCATTATTGTTACGTTTATTGATATATCTAAATGTAGAGTAATGATTAGATATTCTTTTGGTCAACTGAGATGAAGAACTACCTATATAAAAAAAGACGTCAGAATTAGAAGTAATTTTACGTTGATAAATAGAATTTCTAGTCTTAGAATTACTGCTAAAAAAACGAATGCGATTGGAGTCAACATCAGAAACACTAACACCGCTGCTATTATTATTTAAAGGATGGCTAGTGTTAAAAAAATTAGTGTTACTATTTTCATTAAGTGGATTTGTATTTAACAACTTATTATGCGAAAAGATGATTTATGAAAGATCTTTTTGCGTTAGAAAAACCTATCCTGATTCGGTATAAATTAATAATCAAGGATGACATTTCAGAATTTTGCAGAAAGCTTCGTTTAACAGAAGCTTTTATAGACTTCAACAATGAGGATGATTCAATTATTAAAATCAAAAGCAACTTCATGCCTTCCAAAGGAAGAAATAAAGCACTGGACGATTTTTGTAACCACATCTAGAGTTTCCCTTTTACCCCACCCAAAACCAAGGTCAAATCAAACTTTAATAGCAAAGAATGGAAAAACCTAAGAGATTTACAACAGGACAAACGCCTTACTATCAAAGAAGCTGACAAAGGTAGTACTGTAGTCCTAATGGACACAGATTTTTACAAACACCTAGTACTCTCCTTACTAAACGACAACTCTTTCTATGAAATTATCACTAACTATAAATAACAAAAAACTCTCAAAAACCTCACCACCCTTATTCTTCAGCATGGTCAAGGACTCACGGACAAAGAAAAGGATTATATCATTAATCTCAAATGCAAGCCCAGCCTCTTCTATGGCCTCCCTAAAATCCATAAAAACAAATCCATCACCGAAGCCTGCAAACTCTCCTTTGACATCTACATCAACATCAAGGCACTGGAAGATTTAAAACTAAGACCTATTATAGCAGGCACCTCCTGCGAAACACACCGCTTAAGCAATTTCCTGGACATTCTTTTGAAACCTTTCCTACGTCGCATCAAAAGCTTCATTAGAGATAATCTTGACATGCTCAAGCACCTCCCGAAAACAACAAACGAGGAGTCACTCTTGGTTTCTTTTGACGTGATCAACCTTTATACAAATATCCCTCATGAATATGCTATTGAGGCAATTAAATTATGGCTGGAGAAACACTCAGAAGCATTTCCTAATCGCATCAGCACAACCTTCATTATAGAATCACTTAAGTTCAATCTGACCAATAATTACTTCCTGTTTGCAAACATACTTTCGCCAAAAATGTGGTATCGCGATGGGTACCAAAGCTGTACCAGTCCTTGCGAATCTCATAATGGGCGTTTTTGAATTATCACTATATGAAATCTCACGCCAGAAATTTGGACACCTTTTCCACATCTACTTAATGGATAACTGAAAAAGATACTTGGATGATTGTTTCATCATATGGAAGGAATCCTATGAAAACCTTCTAGAATTCAAACCCATACTTAACATACATCCCAGCATTCAATTCTCTATGGAATTCAGCAAACATCATCTCCCTTTTCTTGGTCTCTTAATTATAAAAACACCTAATAACCAAATCACAACCGACATCTACCACAAACCTACAGATTCACAACAATACCTCCTTTTCAGCTCATGCCACCCAAAACACACCAAGATAAATATCCCCTTCAGACCCAACCACTCGAGAAATACGCTTACAAGATTTTTAAAAAAACACTATTACAAAGCCAATATCCCTCCACACTCATAGACTTTGGAATAAAACGTGCCAAGGAACTTGACAAAAACACACTGAAAACCAACCAACACAATAACACACCCAACCCCAAAATACTTCCATACATCTCCACCCACAACCCCCAAAACATCGAAGCATACACCACAATCAAACAAAACCTCCCCTTACTCACCACAGACCAGAAAATGAACAATATCATCAATACACACAAAGTCCTTAAATGCAAAAGGCAACACAAATCTTTGAAAAAACTCTTAACCAATGCCAAACTACATACACCACTTCCACCCCCATCAGTTAAAAAGTGTGCACGCCCGAACTGTGGTACCTGCCCCTACCTACATGAAGGCTCTGAATTTACCTTCAAATGAAGAACAAAGTTTAAAATCAAGACCAATATCTCTTGTTCCTCTGGGAACCTCATTTATGTTCTCACATGAGCAAGTTGCCAACACAATTATATCGGACAGACGAGTCTCCCTTTGCGTAGAAAAGTAGCAGTCCATAAAGAACAAATAAATCTCCCACAACACCGCCAAATTCCACTCAGTGGCCACATAGACTCTTGCGCCAGAAACAAAAACCCTAAATTCCTTATATTCCCTTTCTATCAATGTAAAGACATAATCTCCCCACAAGAAAGAATCAACAAGGAGAATCTTTTTACAGAGAAATTCCAACCACTTCTTAACACACAAACCCTTCGGTGACCATATTTCTCTAAGAACAGACATAAACTTCCTGTTGACAAAGAGTCCAGAACTCCAACTAAAGAGTATAAAACCCACAGAATTGAATTTCCCTTACACACACTTGCTGTTTTGACACAACACTTCCTGCTTAACATATAAACTTTCAGCCCGTTTTTTAAAACAAAACACAACTCTCAATTTCATACATCCTAATCTTTCTAACTATTATCTACATGGATTACCATTGAACTTTAAAAGCTGAAAGACTATTATTTTATTATATATTATTTTTTTATTTTTTTGTAAAAAAAAAATTTTCATTCTCTCTCTTCTTGAAAATTTGCCATGCAATGAAAGCCGGTTAGAAATCCCTTTTACACATCTATATTAAAATATGCTTTCAGTTCAGCATTTTGCCTTATTATTATTTTTCATTTTCTTATTATTTCTCCACGTGCGGTTAACACAACTCCACCATTTACTGACTCATATATATATATACTTTTATTCTTTTACTTGTTTCAGTCATTTGACTACAACCATTCTGGAGCACCGCCTTTAGTTGAACAAGCTTTGTAAGCCTAGTGCTTTTTTAATCGGTTTATTTTGCCAAACCGCTAAGTTACGAGGACGTAAACACACCAACGGGGGCAAACACACACACACAAACACACACAAACAAACACACACACAAACACACACACACACACAAACACACACACACACACACACACACAGAGACACACACACACACATATATATATATATATATATATATATACACGACGGGCTTCTTTCAGTTTCCGACTACCGAATCCATTCACAAGGCTTTGCCTGAGGCTATAGCAGAAGACACTTACGCAAGGTGCCACGCAGTGGGATTAAACCCGGACCAATGTTGTTGGGAAACTAGCTTCTTACCACACAGCCACGCATGTTCCTATATATATATATATATGTGCGTGTGAATGTGTGTGTTTGTGTGTGCGTGTGTATACATCTGTATAAATATATATATATATATATATATATATATATATATATATATATATATACATCAGTATATACATATATGTATATATATATATATACATTTGTATATATATATATATATATATATATATATATATATATATATATATATATATATATATATATATATATATATGTATATATATATATACATTTGTATATATATATATATATATATATATATATATATATATACATATATACACACACACATATATATATAAATATATATATATATATATATATATATATATATATATATATATATATATATATATATATATATATATATATATATACAGGAATTGTAAAACCCATACACATAAAGGATACACATTTTCATTATTCGTATACATGTGAAGACAAATTACATCTGCATGTGAACATGCCAGTGTTAATTTATGCATATCCTTTCACAAATCAGCATTAATTTTCTTCTTTGTTCAAATTTGTATATTCAACACAATGATGTCTTACACCCAAAACCCAATTTTCCCAGTAAGCTACAGAATAAAGATTGTGGCTTTTAGAGTATTTGATTTTAGTTATTAGAAGCTTTTCAATATTTTTATAGCTTTTAAAAGTATTCTGTGTATATGGCTTTTTGTTTTGTTTTCTTGTGGTATCCCTTTGTATTTGTCTTGTTTTTCTTTCTTTTATTCTTTTTTCCTTTTGTTTTTAGGTGAGGCAACATGATTGTATACGGTCTGGTGAATTGTTATAGCTAGCACGTATTCTATACTTTGAAGTTTCTTTCTATATCTGAATCTTTTATTTTGGAGGTCTTTGATAAGTTAAAGTACGTTCCATAAGATTGTCGTTCCTATGTTTTAATTAGTAATAAGAGAACCTCACTGCCTATGTTTATAGATCGTTATGTTTTTGATTGTAGCTATTTGTTGCTTCTTTCCCTTTTTTCCTTTCTTGTTAATGTTCATATTTTTGAAACCCATCATACTTGTAAATTTAGCAGTTTTTGTTGCAGTTCGTATTGGTGATTTTTATTTAATTTTCGTTGGTCTGTAGTTAATGCTGTATTTGTTGTTCTCCACTAGTTTGATATACTTGGTTATATTTATTGCTAATTCAGTAGTCGTGTTTTTTTTATAACATATTTAAAATTATTCTTTCTCTTGTTGTTATTTTGTTGAAGATATCATTGTTATTGTTTGTTTTTATTGTTTTTCTTCTTTAAATTCTTCTATATTTTCCATACGCTTTATAAGATGTATACTATGGATACAACGTAATTGTCTTTCAAACTTTTTAGCAATGTTCCCACCTTTCATTTGTATTCTGCTTTATTTATTATATTGTACCTAATTCGTTTCATTTTTTCTTCCATCATAATTCTGGTCTAATCGCTTGGCTACATAACTTCCTTTGATGGAGTTTTATTCCTTTTACCGTGCTTCTCTGATTCTCTTTGATTTCACTATTTTCTTTTAAACGCTTAAAAACAACTATCTCAGAAAACAATAGTTACAACAATAACAATATCATTATCAATAACAACAATAGGAACCACATCAACAACAATAACAGCAGCAACAACAAAAAATATCTTGGTATTAATGGCGAATATTCTGCTCACTGCATTTCTATTACAAAATTTAACTAAAGGAAGCTGAATGATCTTTGTGTTTTATTGCTACATAGGGAGTATTCTTTTTATGTTGTAGTATTGTAAAACATTTTGGTGAGGGTGATAGAGTGCCAGGTTGTCAAGAGACAGAAAATGTAATTAATATCTTTACTAAGTTTAGCCGAACCGAATATATTCTCTTTTCGTATCCGTGATTTTGAATAAAGAATTCTTAAACAACTTCTTTGAATAATGAATATTTGATTTCATGACAATGTTTAATTTCCTTATATCAATTATAAATTTATTGGGTTATCCAAGTTAATTTATTCGGCAGTATTTATAAACAAATTCTTGACCTCAGTATTTGTTTTCTAATTAGTTTTACGTTTGAAATAGAAAAAGTAAATTTACAAACTAGTGTGAGTCTGGGTTTAAAATTCACTAAACTAACACACAAATGAAATATCAAATCATTTGTCTGTTGTTAATTTGGGATGTAATTTGTGTTTCTTCATTTATCGACTCCAGTGATTAAAACCGAAATTGAATTTTGGGGAACATTTGAATTTAGAACAGTGAGACTGGAAACTTTATACTGTATATAAACAATACTTCATCACTATAAGTGGCGTCGAATATAATCTGACGTCATATAACAATGTTGTAACGTAGTATTGGTGCACAAAAGCAAAGATGTTACAGATTATCAACAGAGTGAGTTCTAATGAGTATAAAGTTCCCGGTCTCCAAATTTTATTAAGTAAACGCCTCTAATTGAGCAACGAATCAAACAATTAGCAGAAAATTTAGGCAATTTATATAAAATACAAATGTACTCGGCGGAAATGTTTGTAAGCATTTGCTCTGTAGACAAGAAATTGGCTAGATAACGACAAGATTTCAAATTCGATTTTAATACACGGCTCTTCGGGTTAGTGTTTTCTATTATACGCTGAGGTTGACCATCAACTTCGGATAGGATGGATTTAATATATACGGGATGATAGGCTACATTTTCACCATAAAGAGAAAGGTAGTCATCGAAAACTCTCAAGAACTAAGTAACAGAAACACACATATAATTTTTAGAATCATAAGAAACGTAAAAAAAAAACATTAAAATATTTCTGATACTATACATTCGCTCATGATAGAACCAAACATGAATTTATTTAAGGAATAATTGATAAGTATAACATTAAGATAAAAACACAATGAATCATAGAGTAACATTTCAGAAGAGGTGAAGTGCAGTCAGTCACATTATATCTGAAACCTGATCAGGAACAATACAATTTCTTCATTTCTGCTAGTATGGATGTGTGTTGCGCATATGTGCAATTCTCTGTATGTATGTATGTATGTATGTATGTATGTATGTATGCATGTATGTATGTATGTATGTATGCGTGTATGTATGTCATTATTCAGTTTATTTCAAGATTTCTTGCCAATAGAGAAAGAACAGGTTTCTGACCTAGATTCAAGGCTATCATTGGAATTTCAACATCAACAAGCGGGTATTTTTGTTTTTTTGTATGTATGTATGTATGTATGTATGTATGTATGTATGTATGTATGTATGTAGGCATGCATGCATGTATGTATGTATGTATGTATGTATGTATGTAAGGACTCTGAAATCACATCAGATGAAAGAGTCTGGTCCGGCAGGGCTCCAGAGCATCACACTCTGAACCCGACCGTCATACATGCGACGTTATTACAGCATGGTGGTGAGAAACTTCTACAGCAACTTCACTCTTTGTTTGGTAGGATATGGGCTAATGAATCTGTACCTGTGGACTGGAGAGATACAGTAATGGTGGTTTTATATAAGGGAAAGGGCAACAGGAATGATTGTGTTAACTATAGGGGAATATCATTGCTTTCTGTCGTAGAAAAGGTCTTATGCAGGATACTTGGGGATCGTCTGCTGAAACACGTTGTAGATTGTGTTCTTCCAGTAAGTCAATCTGGCTTTCGTGTGGGACGCGGCACTGCTAATGTGATCTTTGCAGCTAGATAGCTTCAGAAGAAGTGTGTGAAACAGGGTCTGGATTTATATCAGGTTTTTGTCGATCTGACAAAAGCCTTTGATACTGTTAATAGAAATGCACTGTGAAAAGTCCTCCAGAAACTTGGGTATCCTGAAAAGTTCCTTGCTTTGGTTAGATCTTTTTATGAAGACATGAAAGGTAGGATTAATGTTAGAGGGAAAATGTCGAAGCCTATCTCAACGCAAAATGGAGTGAAACAGGGGGATATATTGGCACCGACCCTATTTGCCATATACTGTATTTTGCTATGGTTTTCTGTATTGCATTCAGAAACTGCAGATATGTTGTTTACATCCACTATCGAATCTCTGGCAGCATATTTAATGTCAGACGCTTTGCTGCAAAACAAAGGTGTTTACCTCTATCACAAGAGACCTTTTGTATGCTGATGATTGTGATCTAGTAGCGCACACAGTGATTGATATGCAACACATTTTGAATGCATTCTCTGATGCTTGCACTGGCTTAGGATTGACAGTCAGTCTCAAGAAAACTGTTGTCATGTACCAACCTGCTCCTGGTAAGCAGCATATTGAACCAAATATATATGTGTATGGTAAATCAGTTGATGTAGTTGATCAGTTTGTCTACCTGGGAAGCACTGTTAATAGATATAGCAAATAATTGTAAATTCTTTTTATATAAAGTTATATATACGCACGCATTCACACGCACAAGCGCACACACGCACACAGATAGCGTTATTTTGTAGTACACGATGCCTAAATAAAAAAAAGGATGGATTAGCCATGACTTGAACGGCTTGCTCCATCGAGTTTTACACGGGACTAAAGCTCAAGGAAAAGGACCCATTGATTTCTATAATCCTGGATACACAATGCCGAAACAAGACAGGCGGATCATACCTGGAATGTCTTTGATTATACATTTGACTCAGAGTTAAACAACATCAAGCACCACTCCATTACAGTTACGAAGTTAACATGGACTCTATTTTTATGAACTTTACAGGTTTCAAATTTACTTGGAACATGAACATACAAGTTTGCAATGTTAATTCAATAACCTTATAACTGACGTACACTATCTACAAGTTCAAATCAAATTTTGACTATCGAATATATTAGAAGGAAGGTCATATCTATACTGTGTCACACACTAAGACAATATGTAAGTTATGAAAGAACGAAAATATTTATTTAAATTAGAAATTAATTACTTCGCAGTGTCTAAATCTTGTTAAAAGTTATGGTTTATTGGAACTAACATTTTATTGAAACTTATTCTTTTAGAGTAATTACATATATCTGTCGCAATTTAAAAAACCATTCTCAATTTTTTTCACGTGTTACATGAATTAAATTGAATTTTAGAGAATTATCTTTGAGTTGAGTTGAAAATGTAGAAAAATAAATTTTAGTCATATGAGTATTGATTTGTTACATGTTACGTATAGAATAAATGGTATGCTTTTAGAAAACCGAGATTAAAAGGTAGTTTCCATTCTTTCTGAAATCTATTCGCTACACTTCACTTGAAACACTAATGCTGTAGAAAAAATATAAACATTAGCATCACTGCAGCATCAAATTTCCCTTTCCTTAAAATCTATGGCGTCTCATGTTGAATAATGAATGAACTTCTTTGTTTTACGTGCTCACAATAATTCGGTAATGACATTCTAGACATATGCACACTTCAACAAATAATTTGTTTGCTGAAATCTACAAACAACGATGACTAATCTTGTTTAGTTTCAGAGAAGAGGGAGTAGCTTTCCCAAAGGTGACACAGGGATATCAGAACATTGGCGGCAGAATGTGTCCTCAGTTTGCTCAATCAAGTCTGTTTTCAACAGACATCGTCTGAAGAAAAGATCCTACAAAAATGAACATACGTTCAAATCTGAAGGGACGTGTTAGGAATGAATATGCAGACCATTATTTTGATCATAATTAATGGTCTCGTCTCGGCTAAATGTAGAATTTGCAGTAAAATAAAAGGGACGGTTGCGTACAAGGACTTTGAATGTAAAATGCTTGTTCAGAGGGCCTACAGAAACATGACAAGGTTGCTACATTGGCAAACTTTAAAAAATAAGAATTTGAAGATATGGAGAAATGATTTCACCATAAAACGAAATCCAACCTTGAAAATGACCAAAGTACTGCGGGGTGTGAAACTCTAAACAGAGCGGGACAATATCTTGCCCAAAGAAATGAAAGACGAAGTCATCACTGCATATTTCAAACGTCTCAAACTTCTCTTGAAATCAAAGCTAAACTCTAGGAACCTTGTGACTACCATCAACATATGGGCTGTTGCTGTAGTCCGCTACAATGCAACTACCCTGAAATGGACACCTGCGAAGATTGACAAAGTCGATCGCACAACCCGAAAGACAATGACAATGCACGGTGCCCTCCACCCTAAGGCAAATGTAAACAGGCTCTACATGGAGGGAGGTACAGGTGGACGCGGGCTGATTAGCGTACGGGAGTGCATCAACAATGAAAGAAGAAACATGGCAGAATATATGGTAAACAGCAAACAAGACCTCTTACAGTATGCTGTTAATGTAGAAGGAGTTAACAAAAACGGACTTGAGAGTGCTCATGAATTCCGATCAAGAACAGCCAACGAGAGAGAAGAAACCCTATTTCGTATGGAATTACATGGTCAGTTCCACCGTGAAACCAACAAGAGGTTAAAAGACCAGGAAGCATCATGGAGGTGGCTCAACAAGGGTGACCTAGAAAAGAAAGCTGAAAGCCTAATTATCGCTGCCCAGGACCAGTCATTGAGTATGAACTCAGTGACGAAGAATATATACCATACTAGTGCAACGGACCTCTACAGAATGTGTAAGAAGAGGATCGAAAGCGTGACTCACATTGTTAGTGCTTGTGAAAGTCTTGCACAGAAAGAGTACAAGCGTAGACACGACAAGGTAGTCCAAAACCTCCACTGGCTACTATACTGTAAGTATGGATATGAGGTTACGAGTGCTTGGTACCATCATACACCCGAAAAGGTAATGGACGAAAAGGGGAAGGCAAAAATTCTCTGAGAGTTTGACTTCCAGACAGACAAAGTGTTAGAACACCGAAAGCCGGATATAGTAACCTTTAGGAGGTACAAGAGTTCCCGATAACTGACATGGCAGTGCCAGGAAATCAACATATCATCATGAAAGAAAGCGAAAAGGATGATAAATATGGAGACCCGAGAATTGAAATCGCTGAGGTGTTGCAGCTACAAGTGTCAAACATAAAAGTTATCCCTACTGTCATCGGAGCATTGGGTTCAATACCACCAAATTGGAAAAAAAAACATCTAAAAACCTTAGAAATACCCTACAATCTAGATGAATTGCAAACGTCGGCACTACTTGGAACTGCATGCATATGGCATAACGTAATGTCTGTCTGAGGTCCTTGTTGTGACTTGGTAAACAGTACAAATCCTCGGTTGACACAATATTTTCAATCAACAACATCACGATATTGTATACTGTGCGATGTCTGTAATAATAATAATAATTTCATTTCTTTGCCACAATGGGGAAGGACGACAGGCATAAGGCGTGGGGGTTTACATATAATAATGAAATGATAAAAAAAGTAAGTATTCATGGTATACACTGAAAAGGAAGAGACATATGCATAGGATATAAAGGTAAAAAGAAGAAAAAGAAGAAAAACAAGAACAACAACAGCATCAACAACAAAAGGAGCAACAACAACAACAACAACAGCAACAATAATAATAATAATGATAATAATAATAATAATAATAATAATAATAATAATAATAATAATAATAATAATAATAATAAACTAAGAACATGCCTTCCGCTAATGTGTAAAGTAATATCAGGTGCCTTGGCTGGTGAACTGTAAAGATACTTGGAAAAAAGTGGGCAGCTACCCACTGAACAGAAAAGATGCCGAAAAAGAGCCTGGGAACGAAGGATCAGCTCTTAGTTGATAATCTAATTATCAGGTACAGCAAGACAAGATATTCAAACCTGAGCAAATCACCGTCAATAATCATATCGAAAATCATACGATATGATACCACACTCCTGTATAATTAGAAAAATGGAAATGTATGGAGTAGCACAAAATATGAGAAGCCTTATATGCTTATATAAAATGCTGGAGAACTGAATTAACAGCAGGGAAGAAAGTATTAGGAGAGGTGAACATCAATAGAGGAATTGTCCAGCGTGTACAGTGTGTCTCCGCTGATATTCGCGCTGGGAATAATCCTCTTGAGTGAAATACTAGAAAAAACAAAATCGGGGTATGATCTGGAAAGAGGTAAGGGAAAACTAAACCACTTTCTATTCATGGACAACCTGAAGCTATTTGCAAAAGCTGAAGTAAAACTAGACAGCTTACTCCAGTCTGTACGGATTTTCTCCAATGATATTAAGATTGAGTTTGGACTCTCAAAATGTGCTACGATGGTGATGAGACGAGGAAGGCTAGTCAGGACAGAAGACCTATGGTTGCCTAGTGGTGAAATTATGAAGGCAATTCAACCTGAATCCAGCTATAAATACCAAGAAATACATGAGGCAGATGTAATCAAACACCACGACATGAAAGAAAAGACAAAAAAAATTACTTGCGGCGAGTGAGATAAATATTAGCTTGAAAGCTGAATGACAGAAACATAATTTCGGCAATAAACTCGCGCGCAGTCGCAGTAGTTCAGTATGGTGATGGAATCCTGAAGTTGACAGAGGAGGAGTTAAAGGAGATGGACAAGAAGTTAAGAAAGCTCCTAATGATACATAGGGCACATCATCCACGTGCATACACTGATCGCTTATACATGAAGAGAGCAAGTGGAAGAAGAGAAGAAGTGTGGAAGAGTGCGTGCGTATGGATCTCGAGAGCTTAATGAGGTATCTAGCCCAAAGTAAGGAAACCTTGCTAGTGACAGATATCACGAACGAATGCTCTAGACTTGCCCAAAAACCACTGCAATGTGTGGCGACACAACCAAGTAGCGAAAATGCTTCGTTGGAAACTGTGAAAAGTGGGGGCTAGGGAGAGGCAAGACAAACTGCAGAGAGTGGAGAAGTCGGAGGCTAGCAAAATCCTACGGGATTTCCCAATCCAAACAGATCAGATGCTACAGCATAACAAACCGGACCTAGTGGTGGTGGACAACGTGCACCACATATGCTATATATCCATATGACTTTTGCATAAGGATTGACAGTTAAAAGGGATGCAAAACTGGAATTGAACCAGGATTTGACATTACAGAAACTGTCGGAAGAGTGCGACATGATATTAAAATTAAGGCATGATACGGAAGAAATTCAATGGAAAGAGCGTTTCTGCCTGTGTAAGTCTTCATCTTCGCTCTTTCCTATGTTTAAACATTTCCATCTAATATAAAACAGTGAGTTCTTTTCGCTAAACATTTTGCAGAAAATATCAAGTATGTCGGTGAAATTTATGCTGGACGCTTTATTTATTTTATTTATTTATTTATTGCCAATATGAAGTTACTATACTTCTCATGCTCTTCTGTCACTAGTTTACTTAAAACTAGGCGCGTTTGCATTTTGTCCGTCCAATCCTAACATTCTTTTTCAAAAATTTGTTCACATCTTCGAAAGTATGCCTCTAATGTTACTCTTTCTTCGGGGTAATATTTTAATCCGCTTATGGAACTTGCTACATGGTCAGGCGAAAATGTAGTCTCCGGTTTCGTTATCAACTTCATTAGTTCTAACATTTGCTGCTGTAATCCTTGTTGTTGTTGTTCTCGTTGTTCCTTGCGTTGTTGTTGTTGCTGATTTTGCAACTCAAGTACCCCAGCTAACATGTCTTCCATATTTTACGATTTTCGTAAGTTTGCACACGACATTCTTTTTTTTTTTTTTTTTGTCGAGTTATTTAATCTTCCACGTGAATTAGTTTAAACTCTACGTGTCAAAGTTTTTGTTTTCATTCTGCATAAATTTGTTTTTCCTTGTTGCCATTGTTGTAAAGTAGGTTTCGCCCATTGATGTGATGTGTGACTGCCGACTCTCAACTGCCGACTCTCAACTCATCTAGTCTTGACCCTCTCTTGACGACCGGCTGCTGGTTTATTTATAATGGTTCTCCTACAACTTTTTACCGGTAGGAGTATACAGTTTCACTATGCAACAGACGAACAGACAGACAGACAAACAAACAAACAGACAGACAGACAGACAGACAGACAGATAGATAGATAGATAGATAGATAGATAGATAGATAGATAGATAGATAGACAGACAGACAGACTCTGTAGAAAGTCAAAAAAGAAAGACTGCTTTATATAGACAAAGAGTCAAATGTTATGAATATAGTGTATCGGCACAGTTAAAGATACCTTAGGTTTTCAAATACATATTTGTAAACAACTATTTAATGCCACCGTTTCAGACATTGTTGTAGTTGATAAAACGATGAGGGAAACCAAGATCATAGATATTGCTATGCTGGGAATGTACGATTGAATGATAAAAAAACTGGAGAAAAGTGGGAAATACGAGCCAGTAAGAGATTGCACGAATATGGGCTCCAGTGGGAGCATTAACAACCAGGTTTGAGAAATTTGTTGGAGAAACTGGGATTGACATGACGGTAGAACATGCTCAAAACTGCTTTATTGGGGACAGTGAGGATTTTGAGATTGGTACTTGGATGTTAAGTATCTTGGAAGAGACCCAGTGATACTCTAGGCAACAGGTTTTTGTCCGCTCTTACAGGAATAACCGAAGCAAGAGAAATCGAGTGCCTTTAGGAACTAAATGATAATAGCAATAACGAAAATAAAAGAATACTAATAATAATATTATGACCAACCACAAAAAGGTGTGGAATTGGCTAAGACCCAACACTATACATGCATAACAAAGAGGCAGTATACTGGCACTGGAAAGTATGCAAGAATTTTAAGATGAAAAGAACAGATAAATCGTAAAAGTCCTCAGCCTAACACGGCCATCAACAACAACGGTGTCTTCATTCCCTGGGACATAATCATCCACACCGATAGACAGACAGATGCTAACAGCTTTACTTTACTACCAAAGACAAACAAGATAGGAGTTGCACACACATCAAACATTGTAATACCTTACGAAAAAGATTTTGTAATGTATTACAGTGCGAAAATCAGACAGAAATACAATGCCTGGAGACCAAAATCAATAGGATGTAGAGTATTGAAAATTGAAATAATAACAGTGGTGCTTTAAGACACATAAAAAATGGAGTGGAAAAGCTCGCCAATTGCATCCTGAGCAATATTGATATCTATGCAGTCAGAAGAACGCTATAGTGGGAACAGCGAAGTTATTAAGTAGAGTGCTGTCAATAAACTGACAACTTCAATATAGCAGCCAATCTGCTTTGTATAGTCACCTTTCGGGTAGAATTTGGGGATGTTTCCGTGAAGTTTGCTCATTCTTTTAAAAAACGTATTAAAACGAATAGTGTTGAATAATTCAGGAAAAGAGCTTGAAATTTCTGACTGGAATAGCTGTTTCATCTCTGTCTTCCCATGTTAAAACAAACCACCGTCACTATCATGATAACAACAATAAAAAAGATAAAATTATCGTCTCAACATATCTGCATAATTCCATCTGAGTGTCACATACACCATTAACTCTATTACAACATTCCTTGGAAACTGCCCTCTAGGCTGCATTATTAATTATATATGTGAAATACGCCTAAATGTTCAGCAGGTTCACTCCGTAGAAACGATTGTCGAAATATCTGGCCATGTAACAAAATGAGGTGACTATAGCTCTACTTGTAATACTCAGTGTGTGTGTGTGTGTGTGTGTGTGTGTGTGCCTGCGTGCGTGCGCGCGCGTGTGTGTATATACGTTTATGTGTGTGTTTGTATGTATGTATCATGTCATACATTGGCATGCATTTGGGCCTAATGATTTATAAGCAAGTATAGGATTGGATCCTCTGTTATTTAGGATAGTTATGTAATCTGAGAGAAATCCCCCACAAAAATATACTCTGAATGTGACAGAGCCTCCATATTTCCTCGAGTCAGATTCGACCAATTTCGAAAACAAAAAGTTTTCTTGAAAAGTTTCCTTTGTGTTATTGCCGTTCATGCGAAAGTTGTTACATCCGTTGCAATTGCAGTTGCTGTTGTTGTTGTTGTTGTTGTTGTTGTTGTTGTTGCTGCTGCTGCTGCTGCTGCTACTGCTGCTGTTGTTATTGTTAGTTGCTTTTTAGATCAGTTTATCTCTGAAAACATTGTAATTGGTTGGTTCTGAGATATATGCCATTTTTTTCATTTTGTTTGGATGTAAAAGAAAAGTAAAAAAGAAGAAGAAGAAGAAGAAGAAGAAGAAGAAGAAGAAGAAGAAGAAGAAGAAGAAGAACAACAACAACAACAACAACAACAACAACAACAACAACAACAGGAAGAATTGTAGTAAAGAAAGAAGAAATAGTAGTGGAATAGGTATGAGATGAAGGGGTTGTTTCACTGCGTCCTTTGTTAGTATATTTGGTTCACACACGACGTACTGTTTATATCGATTTGAGTCAAAGCCAATACAATTTAATTAGGTAACTTGAGGCTAGTCACTCATAGTTTCCAATTTAGGGATTCCGAAGGAGACTTTCTAGAAATCCAATTATGCAATTCACTTTAACACCCCCAAATGACGTTATTTACAGAATGTTTAGAAGGCATTCATTCATTGCTCATTTACCAAGACTCTGGTGAGAAAAGAGCATAAGAGTACTTGTGTAGCAGTGTCTGTAAAAAGCAAATTATATATAACGTAGAGTAAAATTTTAAAAGAAACATTGCCAAGGACATTAGTTAATAGATGGTAAGTTGTCACTATGGGAAATCTGACTAAAGGTGCCAATTACTATATTGAACGAATAAGTTCTAACCAGCTTTCGGGAGCTGTTTGATAATTGATTAAATTTACCAAAAATTGCTTCAATACATATTTTATGTCTAATACAAATTTATTTAATAACGAAATAAAAATAACTGGAAAATGAGATAAGCGTTCATTGCGATGTTTACAAAAGTTTCTTTTGAATATATATGTATTTTCTAGCGTCAACCAAACTGTTTGATTATCTACATATATATCTATTCACCTATGTGTCTATCAGATGCATCAAGATTTGTAGATTTCTAGCTAGATAGATAGAAAGGGAAATAGAGAGACAGACAGACTGTTAGATAGATAGATAGATAGATAGATAGGTTTCTTTATTAGCCACACAGGGCTCAACACAGAGGGGACAAAATACAAATGTAGAGTTTTTCTTTTCGAGGGGGTCGAAATCAAAGCAGAAAAAAAAACAAAAGTGGGGACAACGATGAAAAGAAAAAAAAAAAAAAAAAAAAAAAACATCGCAAAACGTTTGGGGTATTTACAAAAAATACGAAATAATACAAAAAATTCCCAATAAATGGGGAGGTTATCCGTGGAAAGAAAAACCTACGAAAAGACCACGGTAACCTCGGTCTTTAGCGTCACAGTTTGTTAAATAAAATTTCTCTGTTTACAAAATTTTAAAACGTTTTATAGAATCATGGTCAAGGTGGCTTCGTCATTTATACGTGCCATTCTTGCTACATGTATCCATCTTTTTTCGAAACATTTGCTAGACAACACTTGCCTCTCTACTCTCACCTTCCTTTTCAAGTGATACTTGAAAAAGTTGATGAGAGATTGACCAGAGAGGAAAGTATTTGTCTCTAATCCTTTCAGACGCGTCCACCAGATGCATTCTTTGGCCATAGCCACAAGTACGATAAATACAGCTCTTCCTTCCCGTTTAAAGGAAGGAGGCGTGACGATATTGACGATAGACTCGGTTGATAAACCGACTCGTCCCACACGCGACAGCAGTCGTTCGACATAAGCCCACAGCTCCGAAATGGTTGGACACTGCACGAGTGCGTGCAGAACGGTTTCATCGCTCTGACCGCATCTCGGGCAGGTCGGCCCCGCATTTCGCGAGCCGTGTCTATAGAGCTTATCCCGAACGGGTAGCGCCTCTCGGTAACACTGCCAGGCCAGGGATCTCTGGAAGTTGTCCATAGGTCCCGGCCCGAAAGTCGTCCTGAACAGGCGGGTCAGGTATTCCTCGTCGACGCCCAGGTTCGCCCCGAGATCGTCGTCGTACCTGCCCTCCACTAATCCCCTATAGAATGACTTCGTTGTGATGCAGCCGCTCAAGGTCGACCCGGGACGGCAAAGTTGTTGCAGAGCAACGCGACACTCACGGTGCCATTCGCCATTCCTCGGCCTCTTTTTGATCCACGACTGCAGCTCGGTCATGGAGACGAGCTGCGGGAAAGCGCGTCGCACAAACGGCGACCACACCTGCTCACCGTCGTCTACGTAGATCCGGAGATGTCGCAGTCTCAGCGCATGTCTGCGCATCATCAACCACGGCATGCCCAGCCCTCCTTTCAGCGGGTGTTGGCAACAAACGGATCGCCTCACCATCGGAACGCTTCCTTTCCACAAAAAGCGGAAGAGGATGCGCTCCATTTCGGTGATGGCGCGATCGGGACAAGGCACGACGGTCAGGCGGTATTCGATGACGGACGCGATGTACGCGTTCGCCACCTCCGCCCGACCTTTTAGGGACAGCTTCCTCTCGGACCATTGCCGGCAGAGAGTGGCCACCCTACTCATTATCTCGTCCCAGTTCTTCTCCGTTTGCAGGTCCGGACCGAACCAGACTCCGAGCAACTTGACCGGACAGTCCGTCCAGCGTCCCACTACTGAGGCGCTGCCGGACGGTATGGGCTTGCTTCTGCAGGTGCCGAGCAGCAAACCCACCGACTTATCCCGGTTGATTTTCGCTCCCGTCACCGCTTCGTAGTCTTTCAGCGTCTCGCCGACAAGCTCAATGTGCTCGTGGCTAGACGCTATGACGGTGACGTCGTCCGCGTATGCCGACACGCTCGTCCCGCACCCCAGTTCTCGCGGGATGCCCCTCAGCGTCGCCAGCTTCCGCAGTAGTGGCTCGAGAGTCAATACGTACAGGAGCGGCGACAGGGGGCATCCCTGACGAACCGAACGTGCAATGTCGAAGGGTCCCGATAGACGTCCATTGACACGAACAACCGAACGGATGCCTGTGTACAAGGCAGCCATCCAGCCGCGGAAAACGGGACCGAAGCCGGCCGCTTCGAGGACGGCCTCCAAGTATCGATGGTCTACCCTATCGAAAGCTTTGGATTGATCCAAATTGATCAGGGCCCCACCCATGCCAGGTTCCTTAACTACCCTCTCTATGATGTAGCGCATCAGATGGAGGTTGTCATGGATGCTCCGGCCCGGCACGGCGCACGTCTGCTCCGTGCCGACCAGTTTCTCGATGACAAGCGCCAACCGCTTGGCTAACACCTTGGCCAAAATTTTCATGTCTGCATTGAGCAGAGTGATGGGCCTAAAGTTATCTATGGCGTCCCCCTTGTTTGGATCTTTCTTCAGCAGCGTTACCGCTCCTCGGCTCACAAAACCGGGAATGCTCCCGTTCTGCTGCCAGTTGCAGTACACGACCGCCAAGACTTCTCCAAACAAGTCTGGCATACAGTTGTAAAGCTCGTAGGGCAGACCATCCAAACCCGGAGATTTGTCCGTCGAGCAACCCGCCATCGCGTCCCTCACCTCCTCCGCCGTGATGACCCCTTCGCAGCACTCCGCCTCTCTTGCCGAGAGTCGTGGCAAGCTGTGCAGGTAGGCACTAAAGTCCACCCTGCCTTCTCGCTCGCCACTCCTCCCGAACAGTCGGGCAAATTGCCGCTGAAACGCCTCGCACATCTTGCTCGGCTCGAGCAATTCGCGCCCCTGTTCGTCTACCAGAGACCGGATGGTGGCTCTGTTACCCCGCTGCGCCTCCGCCACCCGGGCCTCTCGTGCGGCTCCAACACCTTCATTCCCCAGAGCACGCATCCTTGCCCTGACAGCACACCCTTCGTGTTTAGCATTGAAGTGTTGGTCGAGGGCCAACCTCGCCGCTAAAACGTCGGATGCGATGCCACTTCGCAATGCCTCTTCTAACTTTATCACTAGCTCCCCCTCTTCTCTGTTCCTCTCTACAGCTAGTGCCTTGCTATACCTTATTGCTTCCGCCCTTACTGCTCTCTTAAGGGAAAACCACCATTTGTTGTTGACGATGGCTCCCGTCAAAGCCCTCTTTACTAACGTGCTAATCCGGTCTCTGAAAACCTGTCTCGACGGGAAAGACGCGTTTAGTTTCCAGTAACCGGGACCCTGCCTATGTGCCTTATCTAAGTCTAGCGTACACGTCACAAGTTTGTGATCCGTGTAGCTGACTATGTGGAACTGTGGACATCCTAAACTATCTCTATCTCTTGTCCTACACACTATCCTATCTAGATACGATCTCGACGACCCAATGCGGTTGCTCCAAGTCCACGTTGGCACATTTGGGTGGTCGAGTCGGTACCTGTCAGACAACTGGAAGCGTCTGAGCAGGTCTATGAGGCCTTTGCATCCCCTTCTAGTTTTGTCACTCCCCACGTAGTCTAGATGCGTGTCCAAGGTAGCATTCCAATCCCCCACTAAAAGTAAGGGACGAGACGTTCCCAGGAATACTTCTAGACGTCGAAAGAAGTCTGACCGACCTGTTAAAGGAGGCACATAAACTGCCAGCAACCGAAAACCGCCTCCATCGCTGCCGTCCACATTTAGGACAACCAGTCTACCCTCCGGGTCCGTAAATATCGTCTTTACTTGGAGATCCAGACTCTTGCGAAAAAGAACCGCCGTGCCACTACCGCCCATCCTCGGCAGACAGGGAGAAAAATAAATGTTAAACTGTCCGCCAAACATGGACTTTAGGGCCCGCGGTTCATGGAGTCTGGTCTCACTAATGGCTATGATATCCAAATTGTGTGACTTGATGTCATTTAAGAGGTACCCTTGTTTCCAAGGGGACCCTAAGCCACGCACATTCACACAACCAATCTTCACCATGATTCTATTTATACGTGTGCTTTAAAGCACAAAACAAAAGAACAAAAAGTTACTTACCGTTAGAAAGTTTTGTTTCCTCCTTGGATTTTTCACCAAGGAGGCTATTGTACAATTTCTTGCACAAATATTTCTGGAATCCCCCTACCGAGTTGGGGTAGAGGGATTTTATTGTGTTGTGTAATGCTGGTGTTACATGAATAATTTTAATGTGTTTTGGCGGTGTTGTACGTGGGTGGTTGTTGGTTTTGATATCGTTATTTGTGATGTTTGTTTTAGAGTTGATGTAATTCATCAACTCTGTGTTTGTACTGTCTATTGCTGTTAGCATTGTTTTTTTTATATTACTATTGGTGTTAGTAGTATTTTCGGGAGATGTGAATCTCCCTGCTTTGTTTGTGTTTGCATTTTGTTTTGTTTTCTTCTTACTGCGCTTCCTCTTTCCTTTCGTAGCTATTTTCCACTCCTCCCCACTCTCTTCATCGGATGATGGGAGATCTGAGGAGTCAGAAAGAGGTAACGGCAAATTTTGTGCGTCTGTGTGTGTTTCTGTGAATGTTTGTGTTGCTGTTTTTATTGATGTTGGCTGCTTGTTATTTATGTGTGGTGTATGTGATATGGGGGAGGGAGAGGCAGTCTTGGAATTTTCTTTTTTTCTTCTGTTTTTGCAGTTTCTGTTGTCTTTTCTGTTGTGGTTATTGCTGATATTTCTGTTGTTGTTTTTTGTGTTGCTGGTGGTGTTGGTAGTAAGGTTTTTCTGTTGGGGGTATTTGGTAGTTGCTTCTGTTGTTGTTGTTGTTGTTGTTGTTGTTGTTTTTCTTTGTATTGGTGCCGTTGTTGTTGCCTTTTCTTCTGGGCTACTGGGCATGTTTTTTGAAGGTGAGTTTTGCAACTACAAACGTAGCAAACTGGCCTTCTGCCTTCGACGAAAACATGAAAAATTGAATCCTCAGTTAATTGGATTCTATGTGGAATTTTTTCCCAGTTTGCTGGATCAATTTGTACCAGGAGTTGAAATTCCTGGCCAATCCAGTTTTGATTGCAAACGGCAGATGCTTCTAGTATGTTTATCTCCTCCTCTATGCCTAGACATATGGCAGATACTAGCCATTCTTCCTCAATTTCAGGAGGCACATTCGAAATTTTTATTTTCGTAACCCTACGACCAAGGTACGTAGGGATCATGAGCAGGTTCTCATGCTGTAATGACTTAGTGGAGAGGTCCTTCGCTCGCTGCTCGCTGTCTAGTCTTACTTCTATGGTTCCGAATTTCAAACCTCTCGTTATGTAAGTCTTGTAAGACCAAATCGGCTTTAAGCATCTCTCAACATTTTCTTGGGTGAATTTTTCCACTGTCTTTGTCTTTAAATTAATGGTTCTGTAGATGATAGTTTTTTTTTCGATGTTTATCTTAAAGTCCGCGGGCGTTTGAAGATGGACTGTAACGTCCTTTTTACTTAGCATGCTTTGGCATGCAAGTAATTTCTCTTTCGATATATTCAAAATTCTTTTCCTAGGCTTCAAAGCCTCGGCAAAGTTCGTTGTGGTGGTGGTGGTGGCGGTAGTGGTGGTATCAGTGGTGAGGACATTTGTGTCCTTGTTGTTGCTGCTGCTGCTGCTGTTGTTGTTGTTGTTGTCGTTGTTGTTGTTGTCACTGGTTACGTTGCCAGGCAAGACTGCTGTAGCAGCAGAGTCTTTCTTTTTCTCTATTCTCTCTTTTAACTGTGAGGAAGGAAGACTAGGAAATTCTTTTTCGAACGAAACACTGCAGACTGCAGCGTTCGTTTCACAAAACTTTTCATGGCTACAAGACCCCATCGTCTCAAAAAAAAATGGCTAGAAAGCCGAAATTGGTTTTTATATCCTGGAAATGTGCCACACAGGGCAGATTTCCGTCGCAAAAAACTTGCACCAGAGAGTCTACAAGTTGTTATACAACTTTGTATATAAAATAAATTTTACAAACAAACTTTTTAAAACATGAAAAAGGCAAAACTTACGGAGCCGACACGTCTACCGTCCGTCCATAGAGATAGATAGATAGATAGATAGACAGATAGATAGATAGAGTGAATGAATGAATGAGTGAGTGAGTGAGTGAGTGAGTGCGTGAGTGAGAGAGGGAGTGCGAGAGAAAGAGAGACTGAGAGATTATGATGATGGTGGGGGGGTACTGGTGGGGGTAGTGGTGGGGGTAGAGGGTTGTGGTGGTGATTTTGGTTGTGGCGGTGTTGATTATGACGGTGAATTTATTCGTAGATTCCAATAAAGATCTTTCTTAATAACTTTCAAAATCCCAGGTTATTCACAAAAAAAAAAGGAAAAATTGATCAAAATGATTGGAGAGAAAGGATAGACACTACGTATTGCTATCTAAGTTAAGTAATGTAACCAGCCAAGAACGAGCTTATTCTGATATTTAATATTTCCTCATAAAGATGAAGGTAATGCTCTACATCCAAACATGAATTTTACAGCTAGCTGCCATTTTAAGCCCCAAACAAATGTAAGGCAGTATGAGGAAAGCCAATGCTTATGCCGATACTTCAGTTCTAGGTATATTATCAGCATATTATTTTACTTTTAATAAGATGGCGACCTGGCGGAAACGTTAGCACGCCGGGCGAAATGCTTAGCCGTTAGGTTCTGAGTTCAAATTCCGCCGAGGTCGACTTTGCCTTTCATCCTTCAGGGTCGATAAATTAAGTACCAGTTACGTACTGGAGTCGATGTAATCGACTTAATCCCTTTGTCTGTACTTGTTTATCCCCCTCTATGTTTATCTCCTTGTGGGCTTATAAAGAAATAAGAAACGCTGGCACGCCAGGCGAAATGCTTAGCGGTATTTCGTCTGTCATTACGTTCTGAGTTCAAATTCCGCCGAGGTCGACTTTGCCATTCATCCTGCCTGGTCCATCAATTAAGTACCAGTTGCGTACTGGTGTCGATCTAATCGTCTGGTCCCTTCTCCTAAAAATTTCGGGCTTTGTGCCCAGAGTAGAAAAGATTATTTTACTTTTAATTACAGAAGGATGAAAAACCAACCTAAAGCTGGAATTTATGACGTTTAGTTTGATGCTATAGAGTTGTTTAAAATTCAACAGCTTAGAGAAAATTCTGAGGCAGTAACAGAGTATTATTTGGTTACTCGAAAACCTAAAAATGATAGCTAAACAACCCTCAAATTGCTAACGCACTCCTGATAAGTTGTAACTATCAATGAAAGACAAGATGATCTCTGCTGGAAAGCATAAGGTTATCAACAACAAGAGAATACAATGGAAAACCTTATGAGATTCAAACTTATAAAACTCACTGACAAAGCAACAAACAAAACTGCTTCCCTGTCCCTTAGGTTCTGAATATATTCCATTTTAGCTATCTGACTTGCATATTCACTTCTCCTCCGCTTCCTCCTCCCCTTTCTCTCTCTTTCTCACTCTATCTCCCTTTTTCTCTCTCATGCTTGCTTTTCCACATTCTCCCCCATTTACTCTCTCTCTCGCTCTCTCTCTCTCTCTTTCGTTTACTATAAGATATTATTCTCGTGTGGCGTCAAGTCGGTAACATTCATATTACCAAAGTAAAGCTCTCGAACTTTCTTTTTCCATTAGCATTTATATAACTTAATCATTTAACAACTCTAAATAATCATTTTGTTTTTAGTTTAGCTTTGCAGAGTAACAAAAACGAACTGGTTTACTATTCTTGGCAATACACCGGCCAGCTATCCTTCATCACTGCCATATTTCATAAACAATAACGCAACGAGACTGCATATGCAGGCTCCCCAAACATTAATTTAGTAAGTCTTAGTTAAGGTAAGCATTCTGGTTCCATTAAACTTTATGCTAGTAATCCTGATCATTTCAGCAATGTAACTACACACGTGTTGTTGCTGATTTTTTTTTTTTCCTTCTTTACACTTTTCCTTTTCTCCTTTCCGACGAAGGGTTATGCTCGAAAGTCAAACTTTCTCTTTTCACCGAGCGTCAAACTAATACATTTCTTGTGCACGTCCTCTTGTTGTCCGTTAATTTTATTCCTTTATTTGAATTAACTATATATATATATTAATTTATTTATCAAATTTTAGCAGAAGTAACCTCTGCGAAATATTAATAAAAATATTCATATACCCATAT
>NC_142931.1:37704960-37717460 GCF_046866305.1 Octopus bimaculoides
AACCTAGTTTCAGCTTTTGTTCATTTCCTCATATTGTCTTTCGCAAAGCAAAGTGACAAATAACTGACATTTTTATATTGTTCAGTTCTTCAATTTTGAATGCTTGAAAAGTTTTTAAGATATCGAGTCAATGTTAGCTGATGTTAAAGAATGCAGACATAAATATAATAATAAACTGAAAAAGACCTGGAGAAAAGCAAGTATATATTGTTTGAGAAAGATAGAAATGGAAGAGTAAGGAAAGAAGAAAATAAAAAACGGTGTAAGAAAAAAAGCAACAGGCATCTTGAAAATGTTGAAAAGGTAAAGGAAAGAAAAAAGAAAACGAACAAAGCATGTAGATAGATAGATAGATAGATAGATAGATAGATAGATAGATAGATAGATAGATAGATAGGTTCATACATATATACGTACCTACATACATACATGCATACATGCATACATACAAACATACATACATTCATACATACATACATATACATGTCCGTATAAATATGTGTAGTATATAAATGAACAAAAAAAGAAACAAGAAAAAGAAAACAAACAATACGAAACGATGAGAAATGAATCAGCGCCAACGGTGAGAACAGCTGACACATTTTGTTAAAATATCTTCAAAATATAAATTCATTATTAAAAAACCTTAAATGAAATCAACTCGACTATATATGTAGGTATGTTTAAATGTATGTACGTAGGTGTACATTTGTGCGTAAAGAATTCCTAGATTTTAACTGCCTCCTTTTTCTTAATATACAATATCTGCACGGCACTTCAAACACTCTACACACACACACACACACACACACACACACACACACACACATATATATATATATATATATATATATATATATATATATATATATATATATATATATATACATATATAGGTGGGTGGGGCGCATGTGTATTCATGTAAAGTGTTTGAAGTGCTGCACTGTTTAACTCGGATTGGAAGTGAATACAATAAACAGTTACAGAGAACTTATTTAACAATATAAATATAGAAATACGTTGGAAATTACAAGATAGGACCAGCTCTAACAAAGCTAGCAACAATTCGAACACATTGCATGTTATCGGATTTACACTCAACGTCTAACCCAGGTACGAATAGTATCGTCAAAATTCGAGATGGCCTAAGATAATCTGTTCAACCTACGAAGATTGTAGCTCGGAACTTCTTAGCTTTCAACTCGGTATATTTCCGAATCTTCCTAATTTATCGAATATATCATAAGCTATCTAATAGAACTAGAATTTAAGTCAATAGCTGCTGCATATAGAATATCTCATCATTATATTCGAAGGCCTATCAAAATCAATGCACAGTAACTCGAGTGAAACTACAGAACTTGGGAAATTGACCACCTATTGATAATCAGTCAACATATATAATTGTATATGAAGTCCATATCATATTCCAAACCGATAACAAAAACAAATTAAAGAAAATTATATCACCGTAGATGAAAGCAGCTTTAGGCGTCTCGATTTAGGATTTGGGAGACAAAAACTATGAACATTTGTCTGCCGGGGAAACTGAAAGACAGCCAATTCGATACCGAATACATTACGGCCCACATAGAGAGCCACTTTTGGCTCTTTCCGGGGGGTAGCAAGGAGACAACTGCTGCTGCCGCGTATATGGCCTTCCAGAAGCCAGCCTTTCCACTCAGGGTTGAGCAGTCTAGAGTAGCTTCACATAGCCGTCTGAATTAAATCTAAGGCCCTATTCGAAGATGTAGGGATGAATTTCGACGTGCGAACGTAGTCAGAACTCTCGTTTATACCTTCCTGCTTCGTAGTCTCCGTTGAATACATCTAAATACGAGAGTTATAAACTTGAGTCGAATCAATACTTCATATCACATACATTTTCAACAATAACCAACGACTATTCATTGTTGATTATTATTATTCCTAATTTAGACTTTAAAGTGGTAGTAGCCAAAAAGAAGTAAAAGTAATATACTTGATCAGTAAAGTAGGATATGCAGTACAGTACATCAATATTCTGAATTGAAATATTATTAGAGTCGAATTATTCAACATCCAATGAGTGTAGAAAATCTAACAATATTTTAAAATATGTTATAGTGTGTAGTTGACTACATTCATTAGTATAATGTGGTAAAATGTTCCAACAGCATTACCAAAATGATAATGTCATCAACTTTAAGATTTATCCGAAGCTTGGTCACCTGCGCCATTCGTCCTCTACAAAAATAATGTTCATGTCACAACACAACATTCAGATTGAACTGTTTCATTTCAACAAGCTCTACTCTCCTTAATATCATGCCAAGACACATAAACGAAGAAAAAGATCTCATGGCATTCAAACGGTTCCTGGATGAAAATCTCCAACAAATTCTAGATAAACCCTCTAAACCCGCATATATCTCTGCAAGCAATAACTCTTTACTCGAATGGGCTATGGTGCTCAAAGAATGTAATATGAAACATTATTAAATGTGTTTTCAGGTGGTGCTATTAACTTAACTGGACCAATTCTGGCCGAAAGTTATCTAAGTTTCTGTGTCTAAGTATATAAGTTAGTAATGTAGATTCAAGTCATAGTCAACTTCGTTTACATTCATATTTGTATTGTATTTAAAGTTAAGATCTTATCTTCTATCTCAAAAGCTACAGGTCATTGCATCTATAAATACAAATCAGTCAATATTGTAATTAAGTTCTGGTTAAATATGTGTTTTCCTTGGAAAAGAATTGTATGAAGAGGTAAAATCTGCACATACAACACTATACTATATATAAATCTACAATACAGCAGATAACAGCACAGTTGCACATCTACGACATTTTATAAGTGATATATTTTCACATTGCGGCTATAAATGTACATATACATCATACAAGACGGAGACGTAACACATCCACATTATCATCATCAATATCGTTCTTCGACGTGAATCCCAACTAGTCGGGATTCACAATATGGGTCGTACTATTCATCCTTTCCATCGCTGAATAGAAAACGTAGCTCACGAGGTCTCCTTTCGGGCAATTTTTCCTGAGTCTCCATCTCACATTTGTACGCCAAACCGTCAGAAGGTTACCTATTTACAGGTGAGCGAACTGGAGCAGTGTTTCGCTCAAGAACACAACGCACAACCGGTCTGGGAATCGAAACCAGGACCTCGCGATCGTGAGTGCTATACCCTAACCACTATGCCACGCCGCTTCACATATTATTTGATGGGCGTTGATTCTTGAGTTCCTCCGCTCTTTGCCGGGTCTTGTTTTTCATCACGCAGTATGTTCAGTAAATCACCTTTCTCACCAACCAGGCTTGATGGGGTTACGGGTCTAGTTGTCGATGATCCGACCATTCGATAGTTTGTAATGGGTCACGTGCTACCAGTAGCGTTTGAGAACTATCTGACAGTATACAGATGTTCAGCAGCGTATAACATGTAAATATACAACTCTATACAACATATAAAACACACTATAAATATTTTCAACACTATAGACTATGTGTCTGTGCGCGCGCGGAGTTGATTCTGTGAGTGGGTACATAAGTGAGTGTGTGTGTGCGTGCGTGTGTGAGTGTGTGTGTGTGTGTGTGTGTGTGTGTGTGTGTGTGTGTGAAACATCTTAAAACATATATGAGTAAAATATGGTAAAATATACAAATACATAACCATGTGTATTAGACGCATTTACAACATTGCACAATCACTTTACAATGTATATATTTAGTTCTCGTTCATGTAAAATATTGTACAGCTTGAGATAATTTCTTTGCAAAGGAAGTCTAGAAAATATCTTCTTTTCTTATGGAATCTATTTTCCTTCACGTTTCAAAGCTAATATTTTTAACAAAACAGAGTGGTGAAAACCTACCGTTTCATCTTTCCCTAAAAGTTGAGTCAAAACCTAATAATCATGTCATACTTGATTTCTTTCTTTCAGTTTGTTTTCCTTCTGATGGCTATGAAATGTCAAAATCTATTCCTTTCTCTTGATATTTGAATTTTTTTTTAATTTGGTAGCATCCTTTGTAATTCTTTCGTTCAAAAATACAAATTGAAACCTGCAGGTGACTAATTGACTATTATTTGAATTGACAGCTTAATTCTAATACGTTTTATCAAATGGTCCAGGAACTATCTGGTACAAAAAAAAAGCCTCTGTAATTTCGACATGAAAAATAAAACATACACACACATACTTATATGCATACATACACACTTGCATACATACACACTTGCATACATACCGACACGCATATGTCAGTGTGTCTGTGAATATACATATACATATACATATGCATATACATACATATATATATATATATATATATATATATATATATATATATATATATATAACTGCTATCTTTTATCAACTTTTTTGTTAACTTTCAAGTTGACATATTTAAATGCTCATAAACTTGTCGAAAATATGTCATACAAACACCACCTACATTTCATCGCATCTTGGCCTCTCTCTCTCTCTCTCTCTCTCTCTCTCTCTCTCTCTCTCTCTCTCTCTCTCTTTCTCTCTCTCTCTTCCTCTCTCTCTGTCAATCATCCTCCCCACACACACATACACAGACACAAACTTCTTACATCTCTCTACTTCCCTATTCATATGATTCATATGTATAGTATGTTTGCGTTTGTGTATTGTGTGTGTGTGCGTGTGTGTGTATGCACGTACATACATACACACACAATGATGTATATGATAACATATATACATTCCGATCTCTGTCGTTATTTACAACTACATAAATAGTAATATAGTAATATATATATATATATATATATATATATATATATATATATATATATATATATATATATATATATATATATACATATGAGTGTGTGTGTCGATGTGCGCATCTATGTATCAGTGTATATTTTCCATTCTGAATAAAATCTCTGTGTTTATGTATGTTTCATTAACGCTATGTTGCTTGTATCAACAATTGTGAAACTTTGGATGTTTCACAGTGGTTATCCTTGGTATTGGTGTATAAAGGTTTTGCGGTGATGGTTGTATCAGTGATGGTAGTGCTGATGGTGATAATGATGGTGGTACTAGTATTGGTGATGTTATTGTTAGAGATTATATTGAATGATATGTCGTTCCTGAAAAGTGTTTCTTCCGATTGCATTTTTTTCTTTTTCCCGCTTTGTTCGTTAGTTTTTACCGTTTGATTTCTTCTTCGTCACCTTCGCTGTATGACATGTTTAAGAAATTCCATGTCTTAAGTATTCATAATATTATTGCTTTCTTGCCGTTATCTAGAATGTTTAGTTGCCTTTTTGTGTTGGTGATGTGGTCCACTGTTGATATTGTTATTGTTGCTGCCGTTGTACTGATGGTATCGGCAGAAGTGCTTTTATTTCTACTCTCCTCCTTTGTTGTCAATAGAAAACCTTGAGATGGTTTGCATCACCACACAAGTGACACATTGGCCTTCTGTCCTCAACATCCACATACAGTTTTTCTATTGCCTGGCGCAGTGATCAGATCCAGAATGGTTTCCATACTTATTGATACGTTTGGATCAATTGCTCCATTCCTTAGCCCTACAAATGTTGTTTCCGCAATCTCTGGAGTTTCAGATTGTTAACTTATTCTCTGTCTAAGCAGAACACTGCCATCACCTATCAAATATTTTCCTGTGGGAGCACATCGACAGACATTACTCCTCCTACAAATACCGCCAATGTGGATTGGTATGAGGAGGAAATCTTTACTCTTTGCGTTGTTGTGGACAGTTTCCTGATCCCATCCACTATCAGGAATGTCGCCTATAACGCATCGTATCGTCCCCCACCCAGCTGGAGATATACGACTTGGTATTACGGCTCGATCGGAAATGTTTTCCTACATACTGCTGCGTACTTGCTCAATTTCTCGGTTTTCTATTTTTTTTGGTTTACAGATTATAGTCTTCAAATCCGTTTCCTGTCTAAAGGATTCTGAAATATTTAATTTCAAGTTTCGAACAGACTTTACAAGGAGACTTCTAACATTTTTTTTTTAATTTGAGACATTAGTTTAATTAATTTATCCTGGCGCACTGCGTTTGCGACTCAGGTTACTTAAGATATTTTAATTGTAGTGCCTTTACTTTAATTTGCATAACTGTCAGTTGTGGCGGTAACGGTGATGGTGTTGTTGGGAGAGTAAATTCAGAACGTAAAGGCGACGGGAAAATGCCGCCAAGCATGTTATCTGATACGGTCACGACTCTGACAGCTCGCTAATTTAGTTACTACTAGTGTAAAATTTTGGCACGAGGCCAGAAAGTTCGTGGAAGTGGGTAAGTCGATTACATCGACCACAGTGCTCAAAAGCTACTTATTTTATCGATCCTGAAAGGATGAAAGATATGTCGACTTCGGCGGAATTTGAACTCAGAACATAAAGACAGGCGAAATGCTGATAAGCATTTTCTCCGACGTGCTACCGATTCTGCCAGCTCGCCGCCTATCGCTGTTCTACGAAGAAGAAGAAGAAGAAGAAGAAGAAGAAGAAGAAGAAGAAGAAGAAGAAGAAGAAGAAGAAGAAGAAGAAGAAGAAGAAGAAGAAGAAGAAGAAGAAGAAGAAGAAGAAGAAGAAGAAGAAGAAGAAGAAGAAGAAGAAACCCTATATAATCAACTATATTTTAAAGATTATATTTGATCGAATCCAGTTGAAGTTCAATCTTTCTTCCTTTTCCGTTATTCTTGAGATTCAACCACTCAACAGTTTTCTAACTGACTGTTAATCAAACTAATTTAGGCTATAATATAGAATTCCCAGTTGTTTGTATTTAAAATGACGTCAGAAATACGCACATGTCGATTCTATTCTCAAAAGCCACTGTCGTATTTGTTTCTTAAAAAATCGTCATATTTGCTTCTTTTTTTTCTACTACTACTACTACTACTACTGCTACCACCACCACTGCTGCTGTTGTTGCTACTGCTGCTACTGCTACTAGTTATTACTACTACTATTCAGACATCACGGGATTACAACATGTACCCTCTACAAAAGTCTACCGCACAATGTGCACATGAGGCAGTAGAAGCGTACGGCGCATTCTTAAATTTAAGTAGAAAGTTTACAACCTGAGTTATTAAATGCAGCGAACGATGACGATCCAGATCGAATAATCAAGTTTTGTGAGTGGTTTCAACACATGGTAGACGAGGATGAAGAGTTTAAGAGGACAATTGTGTGCATGATGAAGCAAAATAGAACAGTGAACCGACATAATTGTGTTTACTGGACGTTAAAAAATCCTTGCTAGTATGTAGACAAAGCTGTCGATTTACCGTCATATATATCAGATATGCAATGTCCTCAAGAGGTTTCAGAGACCCATTCTTCATTGTAGGTATTGTTACTGATCAAGCGTACTTAGACAAGCTAAGCATGTCATTTTATCTGACATACATGCATTCTATAGAAATGATGAATTTTACTTTGAACAAGACGGCGCACCACCAAACTACTGTCGAGTTGTGCATACTTATCTAGATGAGAATCTGCAGAGACACTGAATGGTACGAACAGCTGCAGTTGAATTCCCCGCCTCCTCTCCTGATTTAATAGCTGTAAACTATTATTTATGGGGGTATACTAAAGGATGTCGTATATTGTAAAAACCGGCTACACTGTCAGCCATTCCGGAAGGAATTAAAACGTGCAACCATCTCACTTTATACTTTGAAAAACGTTTCCCAAACAGCAGTTCGCTGCACAAATAAATGTCTGGCAGCTAATAGTCACCACTTTAAGTATCTCTCAGAGGTACTGAATAAATTTAGCATTGAAATATTTCTGCACGTTTTTCTTTTTTTGGTGGATTTTGAAACTTAAAATTTAATATAACACCACGCACTCATCTTATCAACTATCTGACAGAATATTTCGTGCGACTGTCTCTTTCTTTCTCTTTCTCTCTTGTTCCCTCTCTCACTATCGTACCTTTTTGTTACTTTCTGTCTCTCTACCTTCCACCAGTTTTACTCTCTCCTCCTACTACCATGTGACTCGTAACCATTCCCATTCCAATTTCCTTTCTCACCTAGCATTGACTCGTTCAGTCATGCTTCTCTCGTTCTCTCGCTTCCATTTCTACTTTTAACGCGTTTTTCTTTTTTCTTTTTTCTTTGTTTCACCATTCAATCTTTTCACCTTTCGTTCTATCTTTCCATCTGTCCACTTTTCACATCCAGTCCTATAAGACATTTTCCATTGCGTTACACTACATATGTCTTGTCTCAGAGTTGCATGGTCTTTATTTTGTTTATATATCATATATTTTTTTGCCTCTATATTCAGTGCATTGTTTTCGTCACATCATTCGCTCGCTTTTCCCAGCTTCTTGATGTTGATGCTACAAAAATTGAACAATATCGTCGTTAAATACATGAAATTGTAATGACTGTTTGGACGATAACTGACGAGAAAAAAGCATATCCTTGTCTTGTGTGTGCATTTTCCGTTCGTTACTTTGTCGTGCTTCAGTTTAATTTTTGAAACTTATTGTATATATATATATGTATATATATATATATATATATGCATATATAAGTTTTCTTTTTTGATTTACTTGAAATTTCCCCTTCCATTTTCTCATTCTTCCTTTTGCACACCTGATCCACTTTACCATTTACATTTTTAACTATTTTGATATTAGTTTTCCTCTCGAGGTTTATCTCTATGTACATGTGTGTATTTCGATGTGTATGTGTGTGTAGGCTTGAGAACCTATACGGACGTCTGTACTTGCTTACAATCGACGGTGTGTCTTTGAGTGTTTGTGTGGTTGCATACAGATTTAACTTCGTTTGCATCATATCTCTCTTTCTAACACATTCTATTCGCTAGTGACTTTTTTTTTGTAGCACGAATCTGTTCCTCGTTGCTACGCTTGCACCCACCTTTCTTTTCTAGGTTTACCTATGCCGAGCAGATGTCACACATGACAAAGTGCCGAGCCCTCGAACCTGTACACTTGCATTTAACCCCAAAAGTATAACGTTAACTTGGCTCTAACTAAATTATTTCGTTTCTTTTAACATTTTTTTCTATCAATTAATATGCTTCTCTGAGGTGTAAAACTTTCGAACAATATTTTTTCTTTATTTACGCGGCATTATTAAATTTAAAATACTCCTGTTGTAGTATATTTTATGAACTAAGAATCGATGATTTTATAACCATTTACGTCACCTTTTCTTCTCTGATCTTTATAGAATGATCACTTTTAATATAGTCATCATCTGTGCAGACATGGCTGGGTGGTAAAGAAGCCTGCTTTGCACTCATGTGGTTTAGGGTTCTGTTTCACTGCGCAACAAGTGTAGTAGATGACACTTGGGTAAGTTTTTTTCCTACTGAGGCCCCAGGCCAACCAATCTCAATTAATCTGGCAGGCGGAAGCTATGTAGAAGCATTTCGTATAAATATATATGTGTGTGTCTATGTCTCTGTGCTTGTTCCTCTTCACAACAGTTGTTGGTTTGTTTCTGTCCTCGTAACGTACAGATTAGCCAAAAGTGACTAATAGAACAAGTACCAGAAATTTAAAAAATGCGTACAGGGATTGATATGTTCGACTAAATTCTTCAAGGCGGTGCCCCAGCAAGGTCGCAGTCCAGTGACTGCAACAAATAAAAGAAAATATTTTGTTGTTAATCGTAGGAAATTTCGTTTAGATGTCATTTAGTCGGTGTCTTCTTGGACTCCAAAATTTATCACCACGCTGAAACTTAAGATATAGGTTTCTTTCTAAATATGGATTTAAATCATCATTATTATATGTCACTGAATGTTAATTTTATCATTGCCCTACTGCTATTAGACTCTGTTATACCCTAGCAATCAGTTTATACTTGAACCTTTATATCAACTCCCCAACGGGTTATCATCGATAGTTATAAGGAGGGAATATGACTGCAACAACTTTATGTGCTTCGAAATTGTTACATAACTATAAGTCGTATGTACATATATATATGTTAGTATCTATATGTACATACATATATATATATATATATATATATATATATATATATATATATATATATATATATATATATATATATATATATTTACAGGCATGCACATGTTTTCGGACCGCATTACTCTGTGACAATATATATAAATACAATATTGATTTATTTATTTGTATATATGTACACATATATTAACAGCAACGAAAGAACTTTGACTAAGAATCAACCGATTGATTGTTTAACCCGCACATTAAACAAACAATCGATAAGTTCGCTGGTTAGACATTTAACCAATTGGCGAATAATAAAGAAGTAGAATTGAACCAGTGCGTGTGCTATTATTGTTGGCATAATGACTCTCTCGTGACACAACAAAATTTCTCTCAACACATCAATTCACACCAAGAATCTTGCAAGCCAAGTACAAAAACGAATTATATATATGAAGGTAAGCTGGCAAAACGCTGCTCTTCTAAACGGAAACCTTACTCGACATCGTGGTTTTGTGGGAGGAAGCAAAGTAGGTTTTGTGGTAGGAGCAAACCAGGCCTTGTCGTCTACTCAAGGAAACACATAGAAAACTGAGTCCTCAACTTGTTCCATTTGCTAAAAGGTTTGCAAGGCACCAGCAGGCCTCAAGAGACACATTCGTGTCCAAAGAACATGATTACTCCTTTAATTTACTAACCCTCATTTGTCGTTCACGACAAGAGAATCCATTATACATATATATATATATATATATATATATATATATATATATATATATATTCTTTAATTCTTTTATTTGTTTTAATAATTTGACAGCGGCCATGCTAGAGTATCACCTTAAGGGGGTTTAGTCGAACAAATCGACACTAGAACTTAATTTTTGTAAGCCTGGTACTTATTCTATCGCTCTCTTTTGTCAAACCGCTAGGTTAAGGGGAAATAAACACACCAACATCGCTAGCCAAGCGATGGTGGGGGCACAAACACAGACACAAACACATAAATATACACACGCACACACGCATAGACACAAACATATATATATATATATATATATATATATATATATATATATATATATATATATATATATATAACTTTTATAAGTAATATTCTAAAAGAATATATAACTGAACTTATATTGAGTGCTCAGTTATTTTGAGCATATAAATGTGTATATATGTGTTTTTATATTATTAATAAATTCATAAACTTATCAATAATATACTCAGGAAATCAATATTTAATATTTCGAAAGATATATATCCAATATGACATGGTAATATAATAAATTTTAAATTTTAAATATAAATATACGAAATATGTATAAAAATATGAATGTAGATAAATATACGTGTGAATATAAATGCGTATAAAAATTTATGCGTAATTAAGCATGAATATTGTAAAGTCTAAAATATAAAATATAAAAAAACCTAAAATTTAAAGAGTTAAACATCTGACGATCGTTTCGCGGATATTACTATAATCACAAAGTGATCAAAAGATCAGCTTAGTATCAGTAATTCCGCTCTTCGGAGATGAATTAAGACCCAATGGTATATATATAATATTAATTAAAACATTAGAAATATTAAAAAATTAAAAATAATAATAAAGTATATACTGTCCTTCCTATAAATTGTAAAATTAATCCATCTGAAATTTGTAAAGTTCATTCCTTTCATACTTTGTTGAAATTTCAAGTGTTAAACACTTTTTTGTATAAAAATTGGTATATTTTTTTCTAAATGTATACAAGACCTCGGCAAAACTCATCCTGCTGTTAGACGTGTTGGTAATCCTATAAATCCGATGAAAGTTTGAAAATTCATCCACCGCGAATATTTCAACATTAAAGGTCTTGTATTTTAAATTTTATATTTTAGACTTTACAATATTCATGCTTAACTACGCATAAATGTTCATACGCATTTATATTCACACCTATATTTATCTACATTCATATTTTTATACATATTTATATTTATATTTCGTATATTTATATTTAAAATTTTAAATTTATTATTATATTACCATGTCATATTGGATATATATCTTTCGAAATATTAAATATTGATTTCCTGAGTATATTATTGATAAGTTTATGAATTTATTAATAATATAAAAACACACACATATATATATATATATATATATATATATATATATATATATATATATATATATATATATATATATATATATATATGTATGTATACGACAGGCGTCTTTCAGTTTCCCTCTACTAAATCCACTCACAAGGCTTTTGTCATCCCGAAGCAATAGTAGAAGACACTTGCCCAAGGTGCCACGCAGTGGAACTCAACCTGGAACCATGTGGTTGGAAAGCAAGCTTCTTACCACATAGCCACGCCTATATATATATATATCGTGTGTGTGCTTTAGTGATGCGCAAGGATCTACAGATATATTATTTAGCACCTAGCTACGCATTGAACGCACGAGAATGGGTTGGACTCTATGCCATGGAAAAGG
>NC_142931.1:37719960-37779960 GCF_046866305.1 Octopus bimaculoides
CAGACTTAATTGTTTTTTGTCTTTCGCAACAATATTTGGTTCATTAGCTTTGATGGTCCGGTCTGTATGTGCTGGAAAGTCTCAAAGAATCGTTACATTTTCTCCCTAAGTTACAGTTTCAGAGTGGTGCCTTTACCATTTGTCAGCAGTTTTGATTTTATTTTGGCGACATATGAACAAGTGTAAATATTGGCCAACTCGGTCATTTATACTCTACCGGTGTTAAAACATTAAGCCAGAGATTAGGTAGGTCTCTGTTTCAATGTCATCCTTGCTGTATCGTCACTTTGGGTCTACTCTATTTTTCATCACATTGGCTTCGTAGTTAGAAATCAATAAGCTCTGATCTTGATCTTTCTCTGCCTCTCTTTACGTTCTTAGTTCAATTTCCGCCGAGGTCAACTTTGCCTTTCATCTTTTCTACGTTGATGAAATAAGTACCAGCTACACGCTAGGGTTAATATAATGGAATAGTGCCCTCCCCACAAATCTCAGGCCGTGTGCCTTTAATAGAAAGAATTATTATTATTATTATTATTATTATTATTATTATTATTATTATTATTATTATTATTATTATTATTATTATCATTGGATGACATCTGGGTTTTATGATTCCATTAACAATCGAATGTCGTCGGTCATCTAGCATTCCTGGAGATGGGGCCCAATTCGCTGTACAGTCCGAATCTGGCACCCTCGTACCTCCCTTTGTTCGGTTCAATGATAGACAGTGAAGAGTGAATGCAACACTGCGAATTTGAAGTATTTTAAAGAGGATTTGGGAGAGAAGTTCATGGGTAGTCCAAGTTCAACGCTTATAATAGTATCTATGTTGAGAAGTTCTTTTGTAAAGAGAGAATGCATGAGCATATTGACTGATCTATTGTAGTGAAAGCATTATGCTTACTTTTGCATTACTTTCTTTAGCTGAAATATAATATTGGCAACTGCGAGTAAAATCACATGGCTATAGAGCAGAGCAGTACCATTAATAAGGTACAAACTCTGTTAACTTGGTTTATCGGTACCACAATATTTCTACTTGTTTATCTTTAGATTTTAGTTGAAACCATAGTAATATATTTAACCCTGGAATCAACAGAAAGCTAATTATAAGTAAGAGCCGAGAAAAATTAATATCAGCTAACGACTTATATTACTTTATGGAGGGCAACTTACTGATGAGATCAGACCAAGACCGAAATATTTTTGAAGTTGCCTCTCGGGATAGCCTAAATTTAAAAAGTAATATTAATCTCTGGCTAAGGCATAATCCACAAGATTGGAAAAAAAAAGTAAATTTGAGATACTATATAATATTTGGTGGTTATTTAATCCGGTCAACCACTGAAGAATAAAATCGACTATAGCAGTATTTAACTGAATATGTAAAGTTACGTTATAAAAAAATACCGTAAAGGAATATTGTAGCACAATCTAATCTATCAATCTACCACTTTTGATTTAAATAACAATATATCAGCGATTTATATCAATTTTCCTCACCGCATAATTATTTTTAGCTTACTTTTTAACGCTCCCTATATTAAATATATTAAGACAAACTTAACTAAAGATTTCCTTGCGGATGGTGTCATTCACTTATTTATTATCTATAGATTTACATATTATTCCTCATTCTTGACAATAAAATATAAAAGCTCTACGAAGTAAGAGTGAATCGGTATATTTATATTTATGGCCGCGTTAATATTTCATATGTTAAAGTATAAGTGTGAATTCGCTATACACATAAATTAGTGAAAATAACACTTGCTATTCCTAAACGACTTTGAAATATACTGATCACCCATTAACAAAAATTAAGAACATTAGGCATATTGCCACACAGATACCCAATATTCAATTCGGTAAACAACTAAAAGTCTTTATGAATACATATACACGATATAGTATTATATTGTGTTTGTACATATATATATATATATATATATATATATATATATATATATATATATATATATATATATATACATATATATATTATATATATACATATATATATTATATATATATCATATATATATATATATATGTATATATATATGTATACAATTAAAAAGGGTAAAGGATTATCAATTTATTAATTTATTAATAAATTAATAATTAATATTTTTTACCAAGCCCTTCGGTATGTAAGCACCATTATCGGTGTGGAACTTATTTAAAAGTTCTTATACATTTATAAACAAAATTAAGGGATCAGCAACAGGTTGCTTCATCACATACCGAAGTTCAGAAATAGCAGCTAAAAATGCTGAAACTCCAACAGATAGCAGTTACCCGCAACTCACATAGGCAAAACAAGAAGAAAAATAACGAACTAAACCAGCCATAGTTGTATATATATGTATATATATATGTATATGTATATATGTATATATATATATATATATATATATATATATATATATATATATATATGTATATGTATATGTATATGTATATGTATATGTATATGTATATATGTATATGTATGTATATATCTATATGTATATATATATGTATATATATGTATGTATATATACATATATATATATATATATATATATATATATATATATATATATATATATATATATATATATATATATATATATGTATATATATATACATACATATATACATATATACATATAAACACATACATATATATATACATAAACACGCAACATACGCAATACACACACTCATACATACAAATACGTCAAATTGTATATGTATGCACGTGTGTACGTTTGTGTGTGTGTGAGTGTTTTTGAGCTGTATATCCGTATACTTTTGAGTCTCCTGTTATATAGACGCGAACCTAACCATGTAGGTAAGGAAATTATGATGTAAATCTGTTTTTAGCAATATGTCATAAACTGACTATTTTGAGAAAGTGTAAAGATGTGTGTAAATATACGTAATATATTGGTTGAATGTATACGCACACGGGCACACTCACACACATGCACGCACGCACACGCATGTATATATATATATATATATATATATATATATATATATATATATATATATATATATATATACGGATTGGTAGTATTGTTCTTGTTAATGATGTTACTACTAGCTTAAGTTATATGATGCTACGGATTTTAATGGTAATGACGCGAAGATTAGTACAACGGTAATTATTATCATCATCATAAGCAGCAGCATTAATATTTTTACAATCCGTATGTTTGTTCTTATTACTTTTATTTTTATTCTTATTCCTTGCTTCTAGGAATGTGAACTTTACGGATTTTTGCTTTCCTGCATTCATTCGAAAAGTTTCCAGTATTTTATATGCCTTATTTTGATAGGTTCCTATTTTTAACAGTATATTCTGTCTTTGAGAACAAATATGATTAATTCTTCAAAAATCTATACAAGACATTTCCTAGTAACTATTATCAGTTTTATAGCTAAGATGAAATGAAATTTGGCTATGATATGAAATATCGCATCTCACCTGATGGTAACATTTACTGCCTATCAATATCTTTGAAATGAGTTCTTCAAAAGCGCTTACAGAAGGAAGTTTTTCATTTGTACAACAACATGTGATATTTGCTTTTCAACACAAGGAACATAACCCAGAGGCCTGAAATGACATTGGAGAGAATTAAGTACTTCTTAATGCCTTTTACAATAGCATTTTCTAAAAGTCTACAGTGAATTATTAATTTTCGACTATACACGCAGATACATATAGCAATACATACAAACACATAGTTGCTTGTATATATGCTTACACAGATAGAAAGACAGAAGTGCACACAAATATGTGAACGTATACATGTGTGCGTCGACATAACTCTTACATGTACATTTAACACATAACTCAGAATGTTATATCTAATATACTTGTTTATATAAATACATACACACACACCCATATGCATATATCCATATATGCATAAATGCATACAAATATACATATATATATATATATATATATATATATATATATATATATATATATATATATATATATATATATATATATATATATATGTATGTGTGCATACATATATACATATATATGTATATGTGGATATACATATATGTGTGTGTGTATGCATGTGTTAGTGATTGTGTGTATATAAAGGGAAAACTGAACGATAGATAGATAGATAGATAGATAGATAGATAGATAGATAGATAGATAGATAGATAGTTGGTGCGCACAAACATTTAAGACCTAAGACTAATTGGATTGTCGATTGCTTTCCCTTTGAGACACTCGTTTGGCCACATATATGATGATGAAACTTGTATCCAAATTACACTTAAAACGTAATGTTTTCAACAAAGAAAATCTCTCATATTGGGGATACTTTCAAAAGCATTTAAAACAATGTCCAAAATCACCATGACGCTACTGGCTAATGGATATTTTTCACTGTCTTCTTTGTCGAAATCGGAATTATATCGACATATAAATTACAGCTTTATTGATTCCCATGTGAAACTATATAGCAATGCATGTGAAGCACTCTATAAGGGAATCGAAACCATTTATATATGTGTTTCACTAAGATATTCTAGGATTTTTATGCAACCATAAGAGCTACGTTTGTCAAGACACAATTGTATTCTTAGCGACAGGTCTGAGCGAGTGATGGCCAAAGAGTAAATTTAGGTATCGGCGATGAGAATAAATGCGAAAGGCTGGCAAGTCTCCAGTTACCTAACGTTGCTAGAGAGCATCGTATGTTCAACACAAATTTACAGTCAATGAAGTACCAGCAACCGAACCTGTCCGAAATGTACCTTTGGCGACGAAACATTCATGCTCACATTAGTTCAGAGACTGTAGGTTCCTGAGTTTGAAGTTTAAACTATCACGTGCAGAGAAGGGCCATTGTATTGAATTGGCCTTTTTCTCTCTCTCTTTTATCACA
Organism: Octopus bimaculoides; assembly: GCF_046866305.1. NCBI lineage: Eukaryota > Metazoa > Mollusca > Cephalopoda > Octopoda > Octopodidae > Octopus > Octopus bimaculoides. Next base: position 37,724,880 of record NC_142931.1, read on the forward strand.
TCCATCTCTCTATCTGTCTGACTATCAGTCTATCTATCTATCTCTCTATCTGCCTATCTATCTATCTATTTGCTTATACATCTTCCATTGTCTCCAAAGCCTCACCCAAAAAAACAAAAAAGACAAAACAATGTTCTGTTATAAACAAAACCCCCAAAAACACCTGTTTTTATATAAATAAGCTAGATCTCTGTATTTTCACAGTTATACTTGACAAGTTCGAAAGACGAACGAAAGCACTAATATATGTATAAAATAAATGAAAGAAGTTATTCCAAAATTCTGATGACTTTTTTTTCAATATATATATATATATATATATATATATATATATATATATATATATATATATATATATCCATATACGGTTATCTATATCTATATGCATATCTATATCTATATGCGTATAGATATGGATATAGATATGCATATATAGATATATACATATATATATATATATATATATATATATATATATATATATATATATATATATATATATATATATATATATATATATATGGGAGAATATACAAAAAATAACAACAGACGAGGACAGGTGGTGTAAATAACAAAAGTATATATTAGTATGACGCTCGGGAATACGGAAAGTCTTTGACGTTTCGAGCTACGCTCTTCAACAGAAAGAATACGGAGACAAGGAGAAAAACACGGAGAAAAAAAATTGAATAGTGTTCAGTCAACGGTCAATCATATACATATATATATACATATATCTATACATATATATATGTATATGTATATATGGGAGAATATACAAATAATAACAACAGACGTATATATATATATATGTATATATATATATATATACATACATATATATATATATATATATATGTGTGTGTGTGTGTGTGTGTGTGTGTGTGTGCATGTATAGTTGGAGTGGCTGTGTGGTGAGCAGCTTGCTTACTAACTACATGGTTCCGGGTTCAGTCCCACTGCGTGGCAGCTTGGGCAAGTGTCATCAACTATAGCCTCGGGCCGACCAAACCCTTGTATATATGTGTGTGTGTGTATTTGTTTGTCTGTGTTTGTCCCCCCATAACATCGCTTGAGAACCTATGCTTGTGTGCTTACGTCCTCGTAACTTAGCGGTTCGGCAAAGTGACGGATTGAATAAGTACTAGGATTACAAAGAATAAGTCGTGGGGTCGATTTGCTCGATTAAAAAAGCTATGAATAAACATATACTGTATCTGTACACATATAGCAACTTTAATTTTTATAGACTTTTGATCTAGGTGTCTTATGCTAAAATTTCCCCTGCTCCATTATAAACTGGTCTGCTAGTAGTGAACCACCCCCCCAACCTATAGTAGTTTACCACTAAACCCAAAGAATCTTTATAACCATATCATCCATGTATATTGCTTACCCCTTTCCCTTTCCTTATAAGAAAAAGCTGGTGCCCTCTTAAGCTTTGAATCACTAGGTCTGATAAGATGAAAAACAAACAAAAAAACAAATAAAATTAATGACAGTTAGAAATCTGCTTAGAATTAATTACTAGCCTGTATGGTCTGGCTAAGTCAAAATGTTTTTTTTGTATTCTTCCTTTCTACTTGGGGAGTTTAAATGTAGTTACAAAAATATATCCTTCTGTTGGAATGAAATTTCAGTAAATTTCTATATCTTTGTGTAACTGAGGATTGCTCTGCATTTTGCATTTAATGTCATGTTTACATTGCTTAAATAAATGGAGTCGCATGAAACGATCGTACTGCATTAACTTTGGATATCCCTCTTGCTTATTTTGATTTTAATCACCTTATTTGGGAATTGTATGGATAATACCATACTTAATTCTGATGCCTAAACTTTAGTACCATATTCACTTTGAATCTAAACTTTTTTACGAAACTCACCTACCAAACCGGAGTATATATATATATATATATATATATATATATATATATATATATATATATATATATATATATATATATATATATATATATATATATATATATATATATATATATATATATAGATAGATAGATAGATAGATAGATAGATAGATAGATAGATAGATAGATAGATAGATAGATAGATAGATAGATAGATAGATAGATATAGCTATGGATACATACATATATACACACACGCACAAACACAAACACGCACGCGTAGAATCGGTGATGTGTACTAAACGAATGAGTAGTTACGTCTCCAGAGATAAGTTGGCACACGGAGGTGTACAATTATACACATACAAACCCATTCTCACTCGCACAAATACATACACATATCATATAGACGCATACGCATTCTCAAACATACACTCTTTGTGTGTGTGTGCGTGTGTGTGGGGGGTTGTATATGTATGTCTCTGTGTGTATCTGTGTCATATGTATGTCGTGTATATGTCTTCAGTATTTGGAGACAAAATTTGTCGACAGACGATATAGAGCAGATGTCAAAAATTAAATTCGTTTTTTAATGGTTCCTTTGTTGTATGTTGAGTCAGGGTGGTGTATCTTATGATAAGTGCAGTTAGACATTTTTAAGAACAGGTGGGATATTTTTTGTTCGTAGCGTATAGATTGAAGATAAGTGGTTGAATATAAGAATGAAACCAGATGTTGCTATTATACGAAGATACTACATGACTTTAAGGCATGAAGAATAACGAATTTCATAAAGAGAATTAAATGCTTACGACAGATAATTGAACAGGCATTTGAATAGAAAGACAACTAAGAAGAAAGTTTTGGGAAAAATACTTGGAAAGTTTTGAAAGCATTATTTATGTGCGAGTATATATGCATACATGTATATATATATATGTGTGTGAGTATGTGTGCGTGCGTGTGTGTGTATGTGTGTGAGTATGTGTGTGTGCGTGAATGTGTGTGTACATATATACATATATATATGCATACATACATATACACATGTGTATATACATATACATATATATGTGAGTGTATATATACATATATATATATATATATATATATATACATACATACACACACATACATATATATAGAGAGAGGGAGAAACAGAAACATTAAGAAATATCTTATAATTAAATAATATAATAAATATATGCAAAAGAATTTAAATGATATAAAATAGAATCCGGCAACTTTGAAGAAAGATGAAATGGATATGAATAAGATTTTTGTGTATTTTTTAAACACTAGGTTTGAAGATGTAATTGAAGAAAAGAAGAAGGAAATGAACAACAACAACGATACAAAGAAAAACATCAATGTGTTGAAAAATGAAAAACGGTGTTAAAAGTATGTTGCCAAAAGTTAGTTCATGGTGAAGACAAAAAAGCTAGTCTGAGGCAAATATTTTCAGAAAAGAAAAAGACAAATAAGCTACAGATTTAAAGTAATATAAAAAATAAAATAAAAGTAGGATAAAATGAATGAAATGTCCTACAATAAAGGTGACTCACAGAAAATGATAAAAAATTATTATATATGTATAGGCAGGAACATATATATATATATATATATATATATATATATACACACAGACGCACACAGAAACACATGCACATACGCGAGTGTGTGTGTGGGAGGTGCGTACATGTGTGTGCGTGCGTGCGTACGAATCTGTGACTGTTCAAGCAAGTGCAAAACGTTTCTGTTTGTGCGCTTAGAGGAAGATATGCGTGCGTTTGTTCTGAAAACATAATTGAATATACTTTTCTCTTTTTCAAAGCTTTATAGAAAACAGCAGCTTTTCGATATTTGCCTTCAAAATTTGAAGACACCTTTCTTCTCGGTTAAATAGAAATAAAAGAAGAAGAGAAGACAAAAAGGAAAGCGAGTCACACATACATACGTATTGAAATAGAGACATAGCTTACATTTCTAAATGCTTACAAATAAATACTTATATCAGCAAAAAATTGTGTGTGGGGCATATGCGCCGCTAGAAAGATCAAACCAAAAACTTTGAGAAAAAGAGTACCCTCTCTTGGACATGTAATAGATGCAGACAGCCCACTAAGAAGGATATTTCTTAGGTTTTCAGAAACAGGAGTTAGTTGCTGAATACCTCCGCAATAAAAAACAGAAATTTATTCTCCTCATTGTAATGATAAGCGTAGATCAGTTAAGGCGCATGGCTTAGTGGTTAGGGAATCTGGCTTACGACCACAACGTCATGGGTTCGATCCCCGGTGGCACATTGTGTACTTGAACAAAACACTTTATTCCACGTTGGTCCAATCCACTCAGCTTATAAAAATGAGTAGCAAATGTAGTTAAAATGGCCAGCCTTAACACATTCTGTGTCACGCTACATCTCCTTGAGAACTACGGTAAAAGTACGCGTGTCTGTGAAATGCTCAGCTACTTGCACGTTAATTTTATAAGCAGTTTGTTCCGCTTACCAGATGAACTGGGATCCCCGTCATCGTAACTGACGGAGTGCCAGCTTAGAAATGTAGATTGCGACATACTAGTGTAGAAGATCATTGACATCATTATAAATGTCTATAAGGTGTTAACTTCCACTAGATATTATTTCCAAAACTATTTAAAAGATCAATCTGCAGTAATGATTGACCTGTCGATCACAAAACAAAGCTACTCAAGAACAATGGCCTTGGGCTGGCCAATGCTTTGCTGGTACAATTTGGTAGATTAAAGCGGTGCAGAAACCCTTAATTTGTGTGTGAGGAGGAAGAATGCGTATGTGTGTCTGTTCACCCGTTGAACCTATAAAATTTCACATAAAAGACCAAAAGTCTTTTCGTGATCCTGCGGCTATTATATATGTGTCTCAGTGTGTGTGTCTGTATGTGTCTGTGTGTGCGTGTGTATTGCAGTCTCTTTTTAAAAATTACACAACATTGAAAATCAGCGAATAGTATTGCACCGATTTGAGAGATTCTTAGTAAATAGAACGCAGCATATTGGAAGTGGCCTTATATATCACGAGCTTCAAAGATAATTTCTTAGCAAGTGTACTATTTTAGTGAACTAGTATAGCTAAGTAACACCTAAAATCAAACAATAATTATAACACCCAATAATGTGAATAATTGAAATGCATATATTCATTGTATGTTACTCGTAAATGTCTTTAGTATTCTTTATTTATAATCTTAACTGTAAATATATATACTACAATTATCTAAATTTTGATATTGCAATTAGATAACAGGCTGAATAACAATGCGTTATGAGCGATGGAAAGCATTATCAGTTCAAAATTGCTATTCGGGCAAGATACTTAAAGCAGATACATTGGTGAAAGCCTGATACACTGCAATGATTTTCTCGAGATGGCTTCTCCTTTAGATGTGAACGTTAAAAATAATACAGAAGTATATGCGTGCAGAGTGGTGGTAGCATTGCTAATATGGGATTTATCGATTACTGTTTTACTATCAGAAGCGTCTGATTTTGCCCATAGATACTTGCTACTCACGAAGCGCAAAGAGGAAGAAACACGTATTTAGCAATGTCATCATTACGACTAGACTAATTTCATCTGCTACTGATATATTTCTGTATTTTTAACATTATAGGAGATGGTATCAATAAGTTCCCGGATTATTTCTCTAGCGCGCCAACAGATTGCAGAGTGACATCGCTGTGTTTACTTAGCAAGTTTTTGATATTGCACACCTGCGATTTTGTGATGAGAAGGAAGTTGAAACATAGAGTCAGCGTGAAATTTTTGCATTAAACGTGGGACGTTTTATTACAGAGACATCGAACATGCATCGGCACGCTTACAGCGTTGAGGAAATGGGTCGTACACAAGATTTCATGTGGTACAGGCGACTCAAAAACGGAGGAACGTCCCTGGAAGTATATGAGTGAACTGAAATATCTGCCACGAGCGTCACTCATGGAAATGTGGAGAAAATACATCAGCTTGTGCATGAGGATCATCGAAAGACAATCAACGACATTGTTGATGTTCTTGGTCTGTTGTATGGGTTCATGCACTCAAACCTAACGCCTGAGTTGAACATGTGGTGTGTCTCTGCCAAGTTTGTCCCCCGCCTGCAGACCACTGAGCAGAAAGAACATCGGAAAGTTGTCCCCCGGGTCCAATCGAGAGTTCTACTGCGACGTTTCGAAGCGTTTGGGGGAGGACATTCGGTGAAAGCGACCGAATCTGTGGATCACTAAGAATTGGATTATTCACGACGACAATGCACTCTGTCACCGAGCTCTCTTCGAGAGGTTCTCACCAAAAACAATATGTTGTCGCTTCCGCACCCACCCTATTCGCCAGATTGAGCACCTGCGGACTTCAATCTCTTCCCTAAGATGAAAATGTAGCTCAAAGTCACCGTTGTTGAGATCCAGAGCGAATCGTAGAAGGTCCTCGACTCGCTTACGGAAAATGACTTCCAGGCCGGATTCCAAAAGTGGCAGGAACTCTGAGTCCGGTGTATTGCTGAGCAAGGTAACTCTTTCGAAGGCGATGATGTTGAAATTTAGGTAAATAAGCTATTTTTTATTAAACATAACTAGTCCGGGAACGTTTTGATACCACCTCGTACGTCTATAAATAATGCTATCTTGAAACATATGCTGCAGCTTATCGGGCTTTCAAAGATGTATCTGCTTTAAGTATTTTACACATACAGACGCGCGCACACATACACACGCACAAACGTACATACACACATGCATACACACATATATACATATATACATGCATACATGTATACTATTGAGTTATATAAACAGAAAGATATTATCCTCTCTCTCCTACATGGCATATGGATATGCCACCCACACCTACTGCCTATGAACTGCCAGATCCCTCACTAATGGATTTCACACATACTTCATTCGTTGAAAAGTGTCTCTCTGAAATTTCATTCGTGTCGACATTTATCTTGCTCATTATATTACCGAACGTTGAATTGCATCGGTATCGATAGTTAGAGAGGAGATGCAAATATCGTGGACATTGTCTCTATTTCTGACATGCAGAACCCGAACAATATGTTTTATGCATATGCTTCTGAGATTATTCTTGTAAAGTTGTTCATGCATAGGCTTCACGGTTCGTCACAAATTCACAATGAGACCCAACATTATATTCGAACTCAAGATCTATCAGATGGTAATTTGATAATTTATTCACTGAAGCAGTATTGTTTCTATAATAGACACACGCATACGTATACAACTGCGAAAGCTGAAGTATGTTTTGCCTATGATTATAGGCAGCTACATACATAGTGAAATAAAGGTACAAGGTGTATTCTTGAAGCGTTGAGAATGTTTTAGGAGAGGCAGTTATATATGTCCTTGGTTATTATAATTTTAGTACATCATTACTATACATATAATAAGCTGACCTACCGACTTCTATTATTCTAGAAAGAAGGATATGGCTGTAATAGCACTTTGAATACATCCTGTTAAACAATGCTTGTCACAGTTAGATAGTTTGCAGAATACAGTTGGGACGTGAGGACAATTTCGAAGCTCGCGATGCAGTAAAGTTTTGTGTTAAACTGGACAAAAACGCTGCACAACCTCATGAAATGCTACAGATTTTGTTTTCTACTCTAGTCACAGGGCCCGATTAGATCGACCCCAGTACACAACTGGTACTTAATTTATCGACACAGAAAGGATGAAAGGCAAAGTTGACCTCGGCGGAATTTGAACTTAGAACGTAAAGACAGACGAAGTGCCGCTATGCATTTCGCACGTCGTGCTAACGTTTCTTATTTCTTTACTGCCCACAAGGGGCTACACACAGAGGGAATACCCAAGGACAGACAAATGGATTAAGTCGATCATATCGACCCCAGTGCGTAACTGGTACTTATTTAATCGACCCCGAAAGGATGAAAGGCAAAGTCGACCTCGGCGGAATTTAAACTCAGAACGTAGAGGCAGACGAAATATCGCTAAGTATTTTGCCCGGCGTACTCTCGATTCTTATTTCTTTATTGCCCACAAGGGGCTAAACATAGAGGGGACAAACAAGGACAGACAAAGTGATTAAGTCGATTACATCGACCCCAGTGCGCAACTGGTACTTAATTTATCCACCCCGAAAGGATGAATGGCAAAGTCGACCTCGGCGGAATTTGAACTCAGAACGTAAGGGCAGACGAAATGTCTCTAAGCATTTTTCCCGGTGTACTACCGTTTCTGCCAGCTCGCCGCCTTTCATGAAATGCTACAGACTGCTGATGTATAAACTGAGCATCTGCTTTTTCGCTGGCACGTGAGGTTCAAGGACTCTATAGAGAAGGTGAAAGAATAAGAGGAGTGCGATGGAGAGGGATGTTGGTGTGGCAACTGTACACAATTATTCATGAAGATCTGAACGTGCACAACATTTCTGCAAAGTTTATTCTCTGAGGGATCAGTGATGAACAGAAAAAAAAATAGACGCGTTGATTACAACAGGGAGGTTGTTGTTCTCATTACCTCCAATCTTGAGTTTTTGGTGACCTTGGAAAAAATCCGGATCTATTATTATAATCCAGAGTTCAAGAGACAGAATGCCAAATGGAAGTATCGTGGCTTCCCTAGACTGAAGAAGCTCAGGCAAAGCAAGTTCATGATTTTACTCAGTTTCGACAAGGGAATCATCTATATCCACATGATACCCTCTGACCAGACGGTCAACAAAGAGTACTTTGAGGAGGTTTTGAAAGAATCCAGGAAGAGAGTTCATCGCAAAAGTTCAATGCTCTACCAGTCAAGTACAGACACACCAGGAGCACGCACTTATTGGTAATTTCATCCTAGTAACCAACTACTTGACAGAACCGGATAGTAAAACTGTCCCTCACAGTCCCTACAGTCAACACCCTACTCACAGTAACATTTGTGTGTCTGTACTTGAATGTTACCCGTCATATGTATGTGTATGTATATATATATATGCCTAACGATCACGCAATATTAAGCATTAAAAAATAGCATATCATGCGAGTGAGACGTGAATTCAGTCACTAGCTGTTAAGTAACTCTTGAGTTAATAGTCATTATTTGCCATTTGTACACGTATGTTTGAATACAGTTGTCCTTGTGTATTTGTGGATGCATATGTGTGTCTGTATAGCGTATATATGCACACGCTCGTGTTTGTATGCGTATGTGTACCGTGACAGTCATACGTCAGTGTATTAAAATGTGTTTTGCAATTCTTCAGCCTTTCAGCCAATGTGTATTCGAGAGTGTATTTATTGACAATTTTTCCTGAAATTCAATATAACCGCCTCACGACATTTATCTTTTGGTATTAAACGCACGTGAATCATCAATTGATTTGTTTTTGATTACAGATTTATCTAATAATTCGATTCTCTTTTAGCACCTTAGCAAAACAATTCCTATTGATAATCTTTAGAAAACCTCACATATTCTTCTTCCACTTAAATAGAAATAAACAGTTAGTTGCTTTCGGTAAGTTTTAGAAATTTATTCCGTATTGCAAACACGTATTTTAAAAAGTTTATCGATGCTCTAGGATAGTTAGTTTTTCAGTTGAAAATGTTGTTACATTTTGACAACATCTAAGCAAATAAATATATTGAATGAAATATATTTTGTCTCAAGAGAATATTTCAGCAAATTCAACTAATTTGTGTGCGCATATTTCGAGTTTTGTATGGTTTTAGAATATAAAATATAGGACAGCAGAAAGAAAATTAATGAAATTCTTTTCATTAGTAACAAAAATAAAATGTAAAGCTGTTTTTGCGCAATTTTGAGTAAGTTATAATATAGTTACACCATATATAGATGGAAAATTCTATTTCAAACTATTGCTTTAGTTATATTTAATCATTTTAGAACAAGATGATAGTAATGTCATGGCATTGGACAAATGTTTTGAATTATTTTTTCCGGCCCTGTACGTTTTTGAGTTCAAATCCCACCGAGTTCAACTCAGCCTTTCATCCCTCAATGACCGATAAAATTAAACCACCAATCAAGTACCGGAGTCGATATTATCGACTAACAAACCTCCCTTGAAAATTGTTGCATTCGTGCCTACATCAGAAACATATATAATTTCTTTTTATATTCAATATTTTTGAAAATGGAAAAAATGAAAAGATGCAACATGCACGATTTTCATAATATAATGGCTTCTTATTAATTGAAACCGCATCTTTCCTTTATTGGGATCACTACCTAAGTCTCGAAGATACTTGTCCCTAACTAGTTAAATTAGTTTCCACCAGCAGCGAGCTTTGACATCATTTAATTTCACTGTCTTTTCAACACTACTTGACTTATCTCACTTCTCGAAAAGAGAATAGAGACAAACACAACCAAAGTTACTATAAATAAATAATAGAGAATCGACAACAAGCTCAGGAAAGCTTTACGTTGTTGCTTAACTTGTTCGAAATAGAAGTACAATCTCTCTTTCATCATACTTGAAAATCTTACAAAAAGAGGACACATTCGATAATGCATTCCTAGATAGAACCAAAATGACACGGCAGTCATTGATGGAATGTGTTTTAATCATAGACACACAAGTTCAGATTTGACTTGGAGCAAAATATCAAGAATTGCTTACGAAAATAAACGAAAGCAGTTGAATAGTAGGATAACGCCGACAGGGTTTCAACGAAATGTAGCATTCTATGGGATTTTTTTTCAGCTCTATATTTAAGAGATGAGGAATTATGTACTTTATTTATATTTGACGGATATTTGTCCTCATCTTGTTTGTTGTTAAGACAACGTTTCGGCTGATATACCCTCTAGCCTTCATCAGGTGTCTCGGGGAAATTTCGAACGTGGGTATTTTTCGATGTTACTATTATTATTTTAATTTTGACTTTTGTTTTGCATTTGTACAAGTTGGATCCAAGTCTCACCCAGAGACCTCAAGAGACAACAAGTTAGAAGTTCATGTAGATGTTATGCCTAGAGTACCATATATTTGGATTTGTACAGTTGTGTTCTAGTGAATGTTTAAGAAACCATAAGAAAATTATGTTTGTTTTAAAATTTGAGATCACATAGACAGTATTTTACGTAGGATATGGGCAGTTCCCATGAGCACTATCTTTTGAACTTCAGCCATTTTGGGGTTTCCTGGTATCTGAGCTAGGTAGTAATCAGCCCGTTTCGCTGTCATTCCCAGGGCACCTATGACAATAGGCATTGTTTTCGTCTTCAGATTACACATTTTGCTAATTTCTATTTCAAGATCTTTATATTTGCTCAGTTTTTGGTAGGTCTTTGACAGATACGTTTATATCGATTGGGACAGTCATATCAATGAGGAGGCATGATTTTTGTCTAAAGTCTTTCAGTATGATGTCTGGCCTATTTGCGTCTATCTTTCTGTCAGTTTGAATGGTGAATATTATTATTATTATTATTATTATTATTATTATTATTATTATTATTATTATTATTATTATTATTATTATTATTATTATTATTATTTTTATTATTATTATTATTATTATTATTATTATTATTATTTAGTAGCTTTATTTTTATAGCGTGCTTTCACTTCACTACCGAGCGCAGCTCTGTGTACTTTGGGTATGTTCTATGGTTTGCTGTGATGCTCTTATGGTTACTGTATTGAAAGTGCTTTGTGTAGGATGTTTGCAGTGCCCAGTAGTGCAATTTTCTGTATGTTATATGTATTTGTAAATCCTGGTGTTTTTGTTATGTATTTGTCTGAATATTTTTTTATCATACCTAAGGCGCCTACTATGATAGTAATTGTTTCTGTTTTTAGATTCCACCTTCGAGTTACCTCTATTTCTAGGTCTTTATATTTTGAAAGTTTCTCCATTTCTTTTAAGGAAACGTTGTCATCTGCTCGTATTGATACATCAATTAGAAAGCATTGTTTCCTGCATAACCCCAAGATTCCGAGTTCGATTCCTGGCAGTGACCTCAATAATAATAATAATGATGATGATGATGATGACAATAATAATAATGATAATGATAATAATAATAATAATAATAATAATAATAATAATAATAATAATAATAATAATAATAGCAACAAAAACAACGATAACATCGAAAGATACCTTAGGAAAAATACCCAGGTTCAAAATTTCCCCAAGACACCTGATGAAGGCTGGAGGGTATATCAGCAGAAACGTTGTGTTAACAACAAACAAGATGAGGACAAATATTCGTCAATTGTAAATAATATAAATAATATAAATAATGCAAATAATATACCGTTTTTGTTTTTTTCATTTCACTGCATCCCAGGCAAATTAATATTGATTTCATGGAACACCGTAATATGGCACAAGTCCGATTAAAACGACTACACGATGTACTCTGATATTTTTTTATTATTATCAATAGAAGAAAAAAAAACTACTGAATTTCAGAACATGAAATCAACTATTTATACGGCAGTTGGTGCAGTATCATACTGATACTGTTTCTGCCAGCCTATCATTTTATTGGTTAAATGATATTTCTGTTCATAGACATTCTGTGATAATAATAGCTTTGTGATATTCTTTAAGATATAAATATTATTTCTGTTCAAATAAATATCCGATGCGTTTGCATGCTGGGTTTGTAGATTAATATTTCCGTTTTTTTGTTTTTTTTTTATAAAGAGTCTGGTTTCATGAATGTATGTATGTATTCTATCTTTGAAAGCTTGTTTAATGCTCTTTGATAACTTGTGACTACTACAATACTTTTACGTTTATTAGAACTGGAATAAATTACCAATTGTGATCTTTCTGATTCAAGGTATGTAGGTAGATGCGAAATAGTAACTATTTTGCTGGTGTTGAACAAGGCTTCAGTACCATATAGTGTCACACTCCCGTAGTGGAAGAAACAGAAATTTAATGTTAAATGTGTAAAGAAAAACATGAAGGATGGGTTGTTATTTGTATCTTTATTTTAATTAATCTTGAAACATCTGTCCAAAAGCAACAAGGAAGAAACATTGTCTAAACAATAACGCTAACATTTTGCGTTTCTAACACCTTTTATGCTTTTATCCTCTTAATTGTTTCAGTCATCGAACCGTGGCTATACTTCACACGTCCGACTCACGTACAGCCTACAGAAGAGTCGCTATGATTGGCGCATGGGGTAGGGGTAGGGGTAAAGCCCCCTGCCCTCAAGGTTCTGGAGTTTTAGACTCTGATATCGGGGCCCAAAGTGGTGGCTCACTGAGCATTATACTTTGAAGACGCATTTAGTACTGACCTGAATACCACGATGCATTCAGTACTGGTGACTGACCAGCAAATCAGCTGTAGATCTGATTTTCGAAGACGAGGTTCGTAAAGCAATAAATCAGCTGAAGGATAGTAAGGCAGGCGATATTTGTGGAATCCTTGGGGAGATAATCAAGAAAGGTGGGATTTCTGCAGCCTTGTTCTTGTTGGATATCATCTGCTCAATCTAAATCAGTGAGATCGTGCTGCCTGACAGGAAAAGGGGTATAAGTATCCAACTCTGCAAAGATAAAGGCGATCGTCACAACTGCAACAATTATAGGGCTGTTACACACTTCTCAGTGCCCGGTAAGGTCTTCGCCAGGGTCATTCTGAAGAGAGTGCGAAATGATTTGCTTGTGTCTCAACAGGCCGAAGTAGTCAAATACAGACAGGATCCTGGCTCAGCTCTTCGTGTACTCATTCAACGCTAGCAGAGCTTTCAGCGGGGGTTGCATGCAGCCTATTTTGACTTGGAAAACGCGTTTGACTCGGTAGATAGTGATGCCAGACTCTGAAGCTGCGAGATATACGTCCTTAACTGATTAGGTTGATGAGGTCTTGTACACTGGAACAGTCAGTGCAGTTCGGATTGGGTTCTCAAATTCTGATTATTCCCAATTAGATTTGAAGTTCGTCAGCCCTGTGTCTTGGCTCCCGCTTTGTTCAGTTCCTGCATGGATTGAATACTTGGCTAAATCGTGGCGAGAACGAATTGTGGTGCTCTCGTTGGTGAAACTAAGATTACAGACCTAGATTTTGCTGACGATGCAGTTATTCTTGATGAGTCTCTGGATGTCTTAAATAGCACTCTTCTTTCACTGAGTGAGAAAGTGGAAACACTAAGCCTCAGAGTCTCTTGGGTCAAGAGAAAGATTGAGTCTTTCGTTGTTTTTCTGGGGGATTCCCCTTCGTATGTCTCGGTTGTGAGTGAGAATGTTAAAGTTGTTGACTTCTTGATTTATCACGGCAGTGAGATTCATAGCTGCATTAGCTGTGAGTCTGAAGTCCTAAAATGACTTGCACGCGCTGGTGCAGTTGTACACGAATTGGACAAGGGTCTTTGGAGTTGCCGATGTATGTGCAGGAGGAAAAAGGTTCGGATCTTTAGGCATATGGTCCTCCTTTCACAGGATTACGGGTTACCATCGGTCCGATTTCGTATCCAACCAGCGTCTCTGCTCAGAAACTGGTATGCGACCTGTAATTTGTATGATTCGGGAGCTCCGGCTCAGACTGTTTGGCTACGTTGCTTGATTTTACGAGTTAGACTGTTTACTGTGTTGTCTTTACTTATGATTTGGTTGGGTGACGACTTGTGTAGGTTGACCACATGCACATGGTTACAGCAGATAATGGGGTGTCTTGTCGAGATAAGAACTGACTGGGAGGCTCGATAGGGTACCTGAAGAACCCGGGAATATACCGACAAATGGTGAATACAGCAACACATTCCAACAGCGCATGCCCCAACACATGACCTGACATGCTGATACACTACTCTGAACGTTTTAATCAAGCAACTTGACGCAAAACTTAATAGTTATTATATCGGACAAATTTGCCACACAGATTAGTTAAATTGATCTAAAGAAACTAACAGGTGTTAGTAATCTGTGTGGAAACAAACACAAGCACATAGCATATATGTTTTTGTGTGAGTGAGTGTGTATGTATGTGAGTTTGTGTATGTACGTGTATGTACGACGGACTTTCCTATACTTTCTGTTTACAGAATTCTTTCAAATCGATCGGACCGGAGCTATATTAGAAGACATTTACCCAAAAAGTGCCTTGTAGTGGGACTGAACTCCAAATCAAATGGTTGCAAAACGAAATTTTTAACCATACAAACATGCTTGCTCCTATATTTATGCAACTAGGAATTTATTGAACTTAAGGACGAAATACTTTTCAAATACTAACAATGAAATATCTTTTTCATAATAAATATTTTGTACAACTGTTTTATTTCAAGTTTTACATTACGTAGAATTGCTGAAATATTGAAAAATAGACATTTTCTGCTTGGCTAAGTTTTGGTATTGATATTTGGTTCGATACTGATGTTTTAAATTCAAGTCATACATACAATTCCGTGCTTCGCCGATTACGAATGCAAGGTAATTTTTCAGACGAGGGTCAAATCCAGCTGACCATATTCTCCCAACGATTGTATAGCCGTCATTCTCAATGCAAAATGCAACCCACTTTAAATGGAATCACTTTCAGGTGATCAGTTGAATAGAAATTACTAGACATATGTTGCTGCTTCGAACTGCGATCGTTGATAATCTGTCATATACGATAAACGTCTGTCTCGAATATGCATTATAACATAACAGAGTAAGTAGCATAAATCAAAGATTCTTATCTATTAGGCAAAACAAAATGCAATTTCATTTTTTTCATCATATATATATATATATATATATATATATATATATAATCCCTCTAAGCGTGAGGCATTACTATATAGTTAATGCCCTTATATAAATTGTATATATTTATGGGAAAAAAACGATGAGTTTTTTCATTATGAGGTTTATATATATATATATATATATATATATACATATATATATATAGCACTCCCCTAAAGGGAGTGCTATATATATATATATATATATATATATATATATATATATATATATATATATATATATATATATATATATATATATATATATATATATATATATATATATATATATATATATATATATATATATATATATATATACATATATATATATACATATAATATAATATAGGATAAAATCTTTATAAGAATTTATCAAGTAGTCAGCGTGAAAAAACCCATAAGGAAAAAAACCCATCGTTTGTTTCCGTAAATATATATAATTTATATAAGGGCATTACTATATAATATTGCCTCACGTTTAGAGGGACTAAATAAGTCAAAACTACCAAAAAATAAGCACATATTTACCGAAAGCGAGGGAATGCAATTTTTCAAAGTTTACCTCCTAAAAACATTTAACTTAACGGCAAACCACTGGTTTCATAATTAATACAGCAAAAACTATGTAATAAGCTGCATCTTTTATTCATCAGTGCACGTATGGTCGAGACACATAAAGAATAAACAAAAATCAACATACCCCGATGTACCCAACACAGTACGATGACTTCTGTTCATCCCTATATATCCATGAAAGAGGCGCGCTTTTTCAAAACTTGCATCTCGGTAACACGTGCTTTTACAGAAAAATATTCAGCACTGAATATATTCTAATTATTTTTGATATAATATAGGATAAAATCTTTATAAGAATTTATCAAGTACTCAGCGTGAAAAAAACCCATCGTTTTTTTCCGTAAATATATATAATTTATATAAGGGCATTACTATATAATAATGCCTCACGCTTAGAGGGACTAAATAAATCAAAACTACCAAAAAATAAGCACATATTTACCGAAAGCGAGGGAATGCAATTTTTCAAAGTTTACCTCCTTCCCTATGGGTTTTTTCACGCTGACTACTTGATAAATTCTTCAAGTAGTCAGCGTGAAAAAACCTATAAGGAAGGAGGTAAACTTTGAAAAATTGCATTCCCTCGCTTTCGGTAAATATGTGCTTATTTTTTTGGTAGTTTTGATTTATTTAGTCCCTCTAAGCGTGAGGCATTATTATATAGTAATGCCCTTATATAAATTATATATATTTACGGAAAAAAACGATGGGTTTTTTTCCTTATGGGTTTTTTCACGCTGACTACTTGATAAATTCTTATAAAGATTTTATCCTATATTATATCAAAAATAATTAGAATATATTCAGTGCTGAATATTTTTTCTGTAAAAGCACGTGTTACCGAGATGCAAGTTTTGAAAAAGCGCGCCTCTTTCATGGATATATAGGGATGAACAGAAGTCATCGTACTGTGTTGGGTACATCGGGGTATGTTGATTTTTGTTTATTCTTTATGTGTCTCGACCATACGTGCACTGATGAATAAAAGATGCAGCTTATTACATAGTTTTTGCTGTATTAATTATGAAACCAGTGGTTTGCCGTTAAGTTAAATGATTTTAGGAGGTAAACTTTGAAAAATTACATTCCCTCGCTTTCGGTAAATATGTGCTTTTTTTGGTAGTTTTGACTTATTTAGTCCCTCTAAGTGTGAGGCATTATTATATAGTAATGCCCTTATATAAATTATATATATATGTATGTATGTATGTATGTATGTATATATATCTTCGGGTGAATGTGTGTATGTTTGTGTGTGTATGTGTTTGTTTGTGTGTGTGTGCGTGCGTATGTGTGTGTGCGCGCGCGTGCACGTATGATTATATATACTTTATGTAGTGCAGGAGAAGTCGACCCTAGAAATAAAATGTTCTAGCCCAAAATTATTCATATGTTAAAGAATTTTATTTCTCTCTTCATATATTGTGGGTGATACTAGGAAGACAAAAGCTAAGGGAAATAACCTTGAGAGAAAATGGTTTGGCTGCTAGCATATTGAAGTTTCCAACAGATCAGATTTCTGACAGCCTCCTGCCACTGGGAAGAAATGATGGTTCTTTTGGTTCTGTTTCGACACTGAATCTATATTGTTAAAGTGAAGGCTGTGATTCCAGGAAATGTGCAGCTCATCATCAGAAGAACATTTTTGTGCAGGTATTTCCTCCTGCAATGTGGATCCTAGGTCGTGGGTCCCTAAAATTCATAGCAGGCATTGATATAGCAGGCATTGATAGTCTAACAAAATAGCTAGCAAATATACTTGAAGTTTAAATTAGAGCTCTACCAGCATGTGGTGCTGAACAACAGGTTAGGACATCTGGGATAGAATAGCCGCTACCAGAAGTACACCCTCTGTGTGACTGAGCAATGCCACTAGGAACAACGCTGCTCACTCCAACTGACGAAATAAGATATAAAGGTCATCCACTCACCTCAGTTCTGGGACATGAGACTTTGCTTGCGAGAAAAAAATGTGAAACACAAGATACCGCTCAGGTTTGTCTCGAGGAATAAACAAGCACTACTCGATGCCCATTAATCGATAAGCTTTCATAGCTCATGAAATGAGACACTACAGTGTAGATATTGCTGCTTTAGGGGAGTGCTATACTTTCGTCTGCAACAATCATTCGTGGAGTAGACATCATGAACATGGCATGTAATGAACAGTCTGTTACCTAAATTGACTCAAAACAACGCTTGGCATTTGTGATCTGCTAAAATAACTTCATAGTCTTCTTGAAGAGAATCCCTAGCCTACGTTACCGAATGCCTTAGAACCAACTCCACCATTCAACAGGCAGGAGAAAATATCAAAGCAAAAATATCAAAGCAAAAATATCGAAGCAAAAATATCAAAGCAAGACAGCATCATCTTAAATTGATGGCTTTAATGCACTAGTAAAGACAGAAAAGAATGAAAACGTGCGTTCGGTGAAACGATCATGAGGTTGAGTAAACTAACAGAAATTTAGACATCTTTTTTCGGTATGAGAGAAAGCAATTTACCATTGTCGATATCATCGTCCAACAGAACAAACATTAAAACTCATTGGTGTGTCTAAACGCAACATCAGAATGCTGAATGCCACCACCATGGTCAAATCTGAACAGACCATAGAATAACGGTAAGCTGATGACTACTCTGATAGTTGACATAACAGAATCCCTACAGTCCATCATCTGAGAAGCCGTTACAGCTTATAAGAGTAGCCTGAAACTACTAACTACAGTGTCCTTTGTTTTCTCCACCTTCTCACAATACAACAGTGTCAACTATTTTCAACCTCCCATTTCATGTACCTTAATTTCATCGTCTCAACAACTACCCTCTAGACGAAGTGATTCTAAATCGCCTTGAAGAGGCATTTGTATCTTTTGGAAGGTCCAGCAAGAATGTTTCTAGATAACTATCCTAGCCTCCAAAGTTCTTCTATACCAGGATGTTTGTATTTCAGCTACTGTCAAAAGGTTAGACATACGCTCTACATTTTGGTAATTTCAAGCAATTGGTAAACTAGGGTAACATTCAGAGAAAACATTCATTGAAACAATACCAGCAGCCTTGAGTCCATTCTATAGAAACATCAATCGAGCTTGCTCTAACATATCTGCATATTATATCCGTGCCTTTCCCTATAGGATTATTTATGCTAAATTTCATCATAGGCAACGCTTGAACAGATTATTAAAGTAGTACTTGAAAGACCAACTGAAGATAACTTTGAAAAGAAGTAACATCAATTCTTGAAGACTAGATGACATTCTTAGTCGTCGTCCATTTTATTGATCTCGTAGTGAGAATTTTTTTAATTGAAGATATAGATAAGAAAAGCACCCAGCTCTAGGGAAGAAGCAAAAAAATGTATATATGCAGCGTAATAACTAGCCTCTCCAATTCAACATTGATTTGTCCCGTTCGGACGTCAAAGTTTTGGAATGTGCAGGCATGGTAGCATCCACAAATGAAGGGCAAGACTCTCGTTGGTTTTGATGAGTATCAATAACCAAACAAGAACCTGCGAGTGTAAATATATCAATAAATATACAATTAAATCCGTACATTAGCTTGACACAATGAGAGTTAAATATTATTTCTAAAAATATCAGGTGCAATGTACTTCCCTTGAAACATGTATTGGGTATTTTAGTAATATCGCAGCAAAAGGCAAAGGGATTGCTACTTTACTAGATAACCGAAACAGTATAGATATGGGATAGCTAAAGATGAAGGAAGTGGTTTACATTCACATGGTCATAAAAATCAAGGCCGTTACCAGAAGTCCATAACCTCTGTTAGGCATCCTTATTCAGATGCAAAAACGGAAGAACTATAATGCACTCGCTCTGAGACTGTCCTCTGAAATTATGAAGGTGGAGTGTTGTTTCGAAAATGTTCGGAAGGATGTAAATATTGAACACAGGCAAGAACAACGTTATTCAAATACAACTGATACGTATTTATATATTTGTATATTTCGTTCGATTAGGAACTAATTTCCAGACTTACTTTGCGGAGAGTTCTGCTCCTAGACTGTGACTCTTACTATCGACTATTTAATATTTCTGTCTTAAAATAAGTACAACAGCAAGTAAAACTTTTAAATTCGTCCATTAATTTAGTGGACTGAATAGCTTCCACAGTATATTGCTGTTATACATCGTAAGATCGCGGTTTCGATTCCCAGACTGGCGATGCACTGTGTTCTTGAACAAAACACTTTATTTCACATTGCTTCTGTACACGCTGGATAAATGGGCAACCTTGCAACAGACTGAAATCCCGTTCAAGAAGAGTGTTTTCTGCCCACCCAACCAGTAGAATGGCATCATATGAAGACTATAACAATGCGATGAAGCGCACTGTTACCAGCGGTATATAACCACACCTGATAATCTAGTCGATACAGAATGCAGAAATATTAAATTTATACAACGAATTGTTTGTTTCAACGATGTGCCTCTTTGGCTACCTGAAAGTGTTTCAAACAGTTTGTTATAAGGAATTGTCTAGAAGATAACTCCTTATTACAAACAAACAGAAAAAAGCACAGGGGATTGTTTCCAACGAATATAATCATAGAATATATTTATATAAGAACACATTTATAGCAGAAGAAATTTATTATTTCAATATGATGTATATTTTTTCCTGTTCAATAACGATAAAGAATATGATGGAAGAAAAAATTTCAAACAAATTGCAATAAGAGAAATATAACTGGAGTTTCTACAATACAATTTTGAGAAAGATAATTAAGTAAAGGCAGAAAAGAAAAGTAATACATATATATATATATATATATATATATATATATATATATATATATATATATATATATATATAGACATAGATATAGATATGTACATGTGTGGGTGTGAGGTCTGTATGTGTGTGTATACAGTGTGCTTTATAAATATTTTTCAGTGGAAGCTTATACACGTAATACATACATATATATATATATATATATATATATATATATATATATATATATATATATATATATATATATATATATATATATATATATGTATGTATGTATGTATGTATATGTATATGTATGGATGTATGTATGTATGTATGTATGTATGAATGTATGTTTGTATACAGAATAGCAGAGAGAAAGAGAGAGAGAGAGAGAGAAAGAAAAAGAGAGAGAGAGAGAGAAAGAAAAAGAGAGAGAGAGAGAGGGGGGGGAGAGAGAGAGAGAGAGAGAGAGAGAGAGAGCAGGTATGAATGTGTGGTTTAAAAATTCTGGTTTCGATCTCATCGGTAGTTCTTTGGGTTATCCTGATGAACTCTTGCTAAAACTTTATCAATGACTTCGAAGTGGAATTTGGATGAAAGTAATTCCACATGAAAACGCACACAAACATACACAGAGGGAGAGACGGGCATTAAGAATAAATGGCGCTGTTGGCACAAACACGGTCACTCTTCTGATATCAAGAAAAGAACACACATATATAAACAAGAGAGTAAGAGACAGTAGGGAGAACAATATATACTGAAATAGTTAAAATGGAGCCATCTCACGCTAAACATATGTTGATGTCATAAGGATTTTGTAAACTGTCGAGAAATTTTGTTTAAATGATAGATCTTGACTATTCCAAAAAAAGAATTATTTCACGCTCTTCCGAAAGTTTATAGATTCTTACGAGTTAACATAAAATTATTGCAGGTAAGAATAAAATATCTAAAATAGAAAAAGAAATTCAAGGAGTTGCTTTGTTCGATGGTAGACCGTCTGTCGTATCTGCAGTAGATGTGGGATCGAGTCCTACGGGGGCAGCCTTCGACTATTTCAAACCAATATTCATACGCGCTATTCTCTACTAAATTCTTTCGTAGAAAAACATCGAGAACAGGGTTTGCGAAAAGCACAAGTAGGCTTAGTAAGACTCTTGCCTCATACATTGATGAAATGCAAAGTCTTTCAGCAATATGGGAAAGAAAAACAGTTAGCTGGTGCTTCAGACAGTGGGTCATGATTTGTGAAAAAACTGCTTCTATTTACTTATACGCTATAGAAAATAAGTGGTGTTTAGAGCCAGAAAAAAAGTTGGTTCGAATTATTCAAAAACGTTCTGATCTTTACAAAATCTTACAAAATGAAGATTTAGCCCTTCTACACTCCGCTCTAGCTTCATATAAACTGATAGTAGTTAATCTTAAAGAAATAAGTTTTTCTTGTATTTATATTGTAATATTTAATCATGCAAGCTTTGTTTCGGTGAATATTTCTTTAAAAAGCTTACGTCACAACACCAATTTTTATTTGAGAAATTTCCACCAGATCAAATGAAATAAGAAAAAGCTCAATAATGCTTCAAATTTCATTTAATACGTCAAGTAAAGCGAAAGCTACTTGATTGCTTAAGTTTACTTTATTCCCGCCTTTCTCGATAAATATCATTGAAAGAAGGTAATGAATAAAAGAAAGTAATTCATGGACAATTGAAGCAAAATTTTATAACCTTACTTTCGAATTTATTTATTTTTCTATGGCGATTGTTCATTGCCATTCACGTTTTTATTCGTTACATTCACTGCTCACATATATATGCATATATACATGTACAAATGCACATGTACATATGTATGTATGTATGTATGTATGTATGCATATGCATATATCTATATATTCAGCTAAAAATGTGTACTGTGAACTACACTAGTATGGAGTATTTTGATTTTTTGTTGTTTACTTAAGTTCATATCTGTGTGTATGTGTGTAGACGTGTTTGCTCGTTTCCTCCTGTTCGCGTATATCTGCGTATATAACGAATGCGATGATATATTACATTAGGAATTCAACAAGTGAATTCACCAAGTGAATTCCCAAGCAATGAATATTTTATAACTATGCAAAATCTTTGAAACATCTGTAATTTTTAAAGCCACCTGTATACACGACAAGATATAAATTTCCAAATAAAATATTTAGGAATAGAGGAATAAACATAATTTAGGGATTTTCTTCCTTAATTCAATGATTGAATAGCTCGAAAATATTGGTGAAAGCAAAAGTCAAAAAGAGAAAGAAGCCAAGCTGAAAAGAAATATTTAGAAAGACGGCACGCTGATAGAATGAAAAGGAAGTCGAAACGAAACAAATTGACAAAATGACAAACATTGAAGACAACGACCAAATGTTGAAAAAGAAAACCTACCGAAAAACGAAATGATAGATGTTTACCATAAATTTAAAAAGAAAAAGACGATACAATGATTATTGGAGGCAAGGAAAAACAAACAAAGAAGAGCAAAAGAAAATACATACATAAATATATATGGATGTGTGTGTGTACACGCGCGTGTATGTTTGTGTATGTGTGCATGTGTGTGTATTTTCTTTTACTCTGTATATATGTACATATAGAATATATATATGTATTATGTATAGATAATCGAATTGTAGATAAATAGATGGATAAATAGATAGATTGCTTCTTTACCTAGTTCTTCAAGTCATAGACAGAAGAATAACGGCAAGGATAATTTGCTGTTGGTTGTCTATGGTAAATGACAGATAGGAAAGTAAAGTCAATTGAGTTGTCTTTATTAAAAAATTGTTTGCTTCACATGAAGGGTTTCTGTTCAGGGAAAATCCTATTAATCTTGTATGAACGTTTGTGTGTGCATGCATGAATATGTATATATGTTTACACATCTGTGGGCAGATAAACGAATTTTATCTGCACCACTGTGTGCGTATAATTCTACTGTTAGCTTGCGTGTAAATTTTTAAATATGTGTGCGTGTGGGGGAGGGGCGTTATCAGTATGTAAGTGTTTCTCGGTAAATATATATGTGTAGCTGTTAATATATACATGTATTTATATATACGTGTATATGTTTGATTATCATCTCGTTATACTTATCTATGAGTACTTGCCAGATCGAGAGACGGTTGTATGGATTCAAATGTCTGTGTGTACCTTTGTAGTCGTTTATTCATTACTGTATACATACACACATATACACACATATACAAACACAGACACAAACGCATACATATGTCTACAGACACAAACACGCACACGTCTACAGACACATGAGTTTAACCTGACGGTTTCACGAATAAATAAAACGAATTTTATATGACTTTTATTATTGTAGTCAACCCATCAATAATTGTTGTTGCTATTCCTAAAAATCTTTAAAATATCCTTAATAAACATAAATGTTAGTGCATGACTGCTACTCCCGTGTGGGCCTCTACAGCCACAGCAGACACTGTACCACCATAAGCAGCTGATATATATTATTTGCGTTATTTACAATTCACAGACATTGTCCTCATCCTGTTTCTTGTTAACACAGCGTTTCGGCTGATATACCCTCCGGCCTTCATCAGGTGTCTTGGGGAAATTTCGAACCTGGGTTCTCATTCTTAACGTATTTTTTGATGTTGTTATTATTATTATTATTATTATTATTATTATTATTATTATTATTATTATTATTATTATTATTATTATTATTATTATTATCAGTGTGTGAGAGAGCAGTGCATGTCATCAAAGGGACACTGGGGTAAAATATACGCAGCCCAGTATACCCATAATGACTACCCGTCTGATAGGGATACACCAGGCACATGCATCACAACCATATGTGCGCGACATCGTGATCTCATATCAAGATAAACAGCGCAACACCCCGCAGGTGAGGCCCAGTTAGAATTTTCTTCAGGTCGAGTAGCCCATCCCGTTCAAAAGGTCCCTGAATAAGGTTTGTTTAAGGATGTTGAGCAATACACCCATGTTTCCAAAGGTGAATTATTCAAACCCCAAAGAATTCCTCTCAACACCTGGCTATGATGCTCCCCCACTACTTCTGCTCATGATCAGAGATGCCCATATCGTCAGCCACCAAGAGGGACATGCTCAACCGGTGATGGTCAAATAACTGACAAGCAAATCTATGGTATTAAGCAGAATATTTGCTGTAGCCCATCTTTTATACCAAGATAAAACAATGTACATGATAACACTTCCAATCAATTAAGATTTGCAGCCATGAGAACTACTGCCTGGTACGGCATCCGGGCATTTATTATTTATTATTATTATTATCATTATTATTATTATTATTATTATTATTATTATTATTATTATTATTATTATTATTATTATTATTATTATTATTATTATTATTCAGGTCCACCCACGGGCATATGGCGTAGTGGTTAAGAGCGGGAGCTACTAGACCCAAGATTCCGAGTTCGATTCCAGGCAGTGACCTGAATAATAATAATAGTAATAATAACAACAACAACAGCAGCAACATCGAAAAATACCTTAGGAATGAGAACCCAGGTTCGAAATTTCCCCAGGGCACCTGATGAAGGCTGGAGGGTATATCAGCCGAAACGTTGTGTTAACAACAAACAAGATGAGGACAAATATCCGTCAATTGTAAATAATGTACATAATTCTCCACGTCTTAAATATAGAACTATATACATATATATATACACATACATACACACACATACATACACACACATATATAACAAGCAAAAATGAATCCCCGTTGTAGAACGACGGAAATCCAAAACGATATATAATCTACATCTGATTATATGCTGTTTATTGATATATGCCAGTATTGATATTTTTTTTTACGCATGCATATATACATATTTGCATTCAAGCATGGATTTTACAAAAACATTTTTGCAGGAAGGGGTGTTCTACTATAATTTTGATGTTTCTGTTATCGTGACCTTTCTGTTTCTTCCGTTATTGAGTGCGTATGGCTGTGGCAATGAAAGAAATGACGTCTGTGTTATTGAGTCAAAATGGAACAACAAATGAAAATATTCTGTTAAACAATAAGCGTTCTATTTATTTTATAATAGGTTTAGATGATGCTGAGGGGATTGACAAACGCTATAGGGTATGATTTCCACAATCAATTCCTAGTGGATATCGATGCACTCAATGTACGCTGTCATTAACTACATTTGTGTAAGAGATTGAGACAAAGTTTCTTTTATGATTCTATTTGATTTAGTTACCATCTGATTAAAGCTTATTCCGTGGTGTTTTGTCTTTATAATGTTTTTTCGAGTACTGTATTTTACTTTTATACATTTATTATTTTGATAAATTTTATAAATAGAATTATTAAATTTTTTAAAAAATACTGATTCGATAATGGAAAATTCATAGCAATTGGCATTTAAATACTTTAAAAATTTCTTCTTTGCTATTGCGACTTCTGTGAGGTTTATTAAGATTTTCTCATTTTAAACGAAGCACATCAAATTTGTATGAAGTCACGCAGCTACAGCAAGTTGTGTATAATTCAATCGAAAGAACATATTTTATATAGTTATATATTAAATGTTCTATATAATTTATAATAAATTTAGAGGATGCTGAGAAGATTAACAAACGCTGTTGTGTACGATTTATGCAATCGATTCCCAATGAGATCCAATTCAATGCGCAACATTATTATTCGTGAAGAGATGTGTGAATGTCATACAGACTCGTTTAACATTGTGGACTTGTGAACAAAATTAATCGATATATATATGAGAATGTGTGGATTGCAATTCTTTGAAATTTTATTGGTGCAGGCATGGCCGTATGATTAAGATGTTCATTTCTAAATCATGTGTTACCGGCCAAGACATTACTATGCGGTACTTTCAGTATGTGTCTTCTACTATAGCTTCGAATCAAACAAGACTAGTAAGTCATATTAAGTCGACTGAACCTGGACGAAATTTTGTCGAAATGACAGTACTTCTTCCATGATGATATGCTTAATTTTGTCCCTTGATTTAGCAACGGTTTTTGTGTCTTTAGAGGAATCCTCTTTTTTTTTTTTACAAGTATTCAGAGCAAATCATCACTCTGAAGATAGTTCACAATCTTGCACCCTTCTTCCAAGTACTGCGAGTCACGCTTGGTGATTGCATCTTACCTATCCATGTCCGGTCTCAGACACCCTGTGAAATGACAGGTGCAATTCGTCTCTGTCTACACCATAAAAACAATGAAAAAGTAGTAATCCGTTCCGAAAGGCTGCTGGAAATACGCTATCAAAAATATTCATAAGTAATTTGAATATGTTTATTTTTTGGATACAAGTAAAGCTATTATCTTTTAGTTAATGTCGTGTGATTTTAGAAGGTGAAATTAACTATTGTTTGTATCATAACGACCGATAGGTGGTAGATTGCAATTTGAAGATGCTTTGACTGTTGTTTAAAGTGTGTCATGCGAAAACGTAACATGCGTAATGTATATACTTCATGTTGAAGTGAGAATATTACATAAATACCTACGACTTCCAGAAACATGAACTCGTGTCTGGAGAAAAGGTTTTTAGAATATATATGCTATGTGTCTTGATAATAATATATTTGACCGATTGTTTTCGAGTTCCTATTCGTTTTGTTTACCGTAATAATTTGTTATCGCTATAAAACCACTTTTATTACATTTTATTGAGTCTTTTTTGCAGAAGACTCCACATGTAAAAATGTAGTCATTAAATTTTGGAGATTCCTATGATATATATATGATGCATATGTATGCGTGTGTATATGTATGATGTATATTTATATATATATATATATATATATATATATATATATATATATATATATATATATATATATATATATATATATATATATATATATATATATATATATATTATATGCATACATAAATATAATATTTGTGTGCGCTTGTGATCCTTTGTGAGCTTCCGCGTGTGTGTATGTGTGTGCATGTATGTGTAAATGTTTGTGAGTTTTTGTGTGTGTGTACTATGTTTTGAAGACTTCCCCTCTTTATTTCATATCTTTTCTATCTTTATGGCAATCAGAAAATATATTATTTCCCAATAATCAATGATCTTGTTTTGATAATTTTCTCACTTAAATTTATCAGTCATTTTATTTTGCTTTTTGTAATAGTGATCATTTATTTTTATTTGTATAAATTCATTTAAGTATCACATTTTTCTGTTCTCTACTCCTAATATCGTTACTATTTCAGATATTCTACTTCTCTAAATTCAGAGCTCAACATTTTCCTAATTCATTTCTCCTCAGAATTGAAATATTCTGAAATCCTTTCCTGGTGATACCTTTTCCACGGACATCACCATACAAATGTTCAAATTGTAATAATGATTGCC
Source organism: Octopus bimaculoides (assembly GCF_046866305.1). Classification (NCBI taxonomy): domain Eukaryota; kingdom Metazoa; phylum Mollusca; class Cephalopoda; order Octopoda; family Octopodidae; genus Octopus; species Octopus bimaculoides. Next base: position 37,753,242 of record NC_142931.1, read on the forward strand.
TCAGCTTTATTAATCTTTTCTTCCAACTACATGATAGTAACGAAAAAAAATCGATTGATCCAAGATTTATCAAACATTCATTTAAATGAATGTTTATGTCAAACACTTTTTTATTAACAATTTACTATCAGTAGATGTTGTGTGCAGGTGATTGAATATGCTTCTATATGATTGCTCCCCATATATTTACCAATATAAGAAATGAATAATCGTTTATATTCCGCAGTCTTCTTTTTATTCCCGGGCACGGATCTGTTCTATTATATTAATACGATTATTATGTTCTCGGCTTACATTAGTCAGAGTGGTGTCCTCATCTTAATTGGTGGTTTCACTACGTTTCGGCTATTGCACACTCCAGAATTCTTCAAGTGCCATGTGGTTCAACTTAGTGCCTTACATGGGATTGAACTCAGAAAACCTAGGTGATTTTATTGCATTAACCAACGCCTTTATCCACTACGCTATGCCTTGTAGGCAATGACAGCGTACAACACCCGAAACATATTTGTCTGTGTTTTCTCTTTTTTTATGCCGTCCTCCAAGAACCTATCAGTATAGTGATTGTTTCTATTTTCAGCTCCGAATTTTATATTTGAATCATTTCTGTATTCCAATAAAAGTCACGTTGTCATTTTTTACGAGGTACATACTGTTGATTAGGATATACTTCCTTTTTTGATGTTTCTCAACAATATTCGGTCAATTACATTTTATAACCCCCACCTCTCTCTTTATGTCTTTTAATGACATATCTCAAAGTATGGTCATTTTGTTATTGTCTGTATCTAGTGTATGTTCATAACAATTCTTTTCTATTGGTACGTCATAATACTGTTATAGTATCCACTGTACACAAATCCAAAATGCTTCATGCCTGTACCGTTTCTTCGTTAAAAGTCGCAGTCAGTTAATTGTTTCTTCCCCAATTCCACATAGTCTGCAATAACTTAATATATTTTGCTACATTACATGCTTTAGTGTTTCTTACGGAAAGGTGTTGATGTCTGGCTGCAATCAAAAATCCTCGAGACTGAGCTATAAGTCATGTGCTTTTCAGCCTGTGTTATGAATGTTCTTTGTCTGTTTCCACCATGTTCAGCTATTACAGCTTTTCGCTATGCTTCGACGTTTAATGCCATCAGTTTAATATGTTATTTTATATAAACCTTCTTTGCTAAGTTTTTAACGTCTCTCCCAATTTCTTCCGTCTTCTTTCTTTTCACAAATGTCTCTCACTTGAGTATTTGTTTTGCATTCTTGGACTTCATCAAAATGTTTTTACTGTCTGGCTTTCTTAGAGTTTTGAAGATATTAACGAATGTTTATAGTAGTTTTCTAGCTGTGTTTCCGTTGTAAATATAATATATTAATTATTTTCTTTTTTCTGGTTATTTTGTATAATTGCTTGCCGAGTTATTACCTCAGGCCTAAAGCGCTAGAAGATATGTGACTAATTATTTTCAGTTAGCTGAAATTTATAATAAATCAAGAAAACACACTCGTTATCAAAAAAGAATTGGTATGTACGTGATATGAAAGCGGTGCAAAGTCAAATGTCAAAAATGAAAATATAAAATAAAGCTCTATGCATATATTCTTATAAATGTTTACACACACACACACACACACATATATATATATATATATATATATATATATATATATATGCGAGTAAAAATAAATACAAAAAAGGTGGTTTTTTTGTATGATTGTGTATAGAGGAATATATTATTTTGTCTAAAAGAGTTCCAACACTGTCTGTTTTTTATGTTTTATTTATATTCCTGCAGAACCAATGTGGGATATAGAATATGGAATATACAATATATAATATAATATACAATATATAATATAAAATAAAATAAAATAAAAATGGATGGCACCATGAAATAAAGCATTGAATGTAGATGAAATATTGAGTGTTCAATATAAAGGATCAAATATATAAATATAAATATAAATATATAAAGGCGACTCGAGTTTCAGGGCTATTTCCCTTCGCCATGGCCGGTATGACAGACTTTAACAGACTATATACATTTTAAATATAGGATAAAATCTTTATAAGATTTAAATAGCCTGACAAATAAATACCCTGACAAATATTCTTCTAACCTGTCTGAATAGGTATCTCGTAAATGATGTCCTATCTGGATCTCAATGTGGCTTCCGGTCTGTTAGAGGTACATTGGATATGATTTCCACAGAAAGACTGATGCAGGAGGACTGTGCTATGAGTAGAATATGGATCTTGTCCAGGTATTCATTGATTTACCAAGGCCTTTGATACTGTGAATAGGGCCTTACTATGGAAAATACTTGGCCAACTTGAATGTCCGGATCACTTTGTATTTATGTTTAAACCATTTCATGATGAGATGGTGGATTGGGTCAATGTTGGTGATGGCATGGCGGGACCTGTTCCTGTACAGGATGATGTCAAACAGAGTGGCATCCTTGCTCCAACTTTCTTTTCTTTGTACTTTGCTGCTGCTTTTACTTATGCAAACAAAGGCAAACAAAAATTACTATGTACTGACATCGCTTTTTTATTCATGTGAAACATAGACCCTTTACAAACGTCATGTAAGGGTCCTTCAACGCTTTCATCAGAGATGTCTGAGAAACATTCTGAAATTTCGCTGGACCTTAAAAACTCCAGACACACAGGTCCTGAGGAAAGCTGATATCTTGAGTATTGAGGCGATGGTGGACAAGCACCGGTTACGTTGAACTGGACACCTTATTAGAATGAAGGATAAAAGAAGCCCTAAACAGATGCTATATGGGGGACTTGTTAGTAGAAAGGGACCCTGGCAGAAACCAAGGCAGCGACTTAACGGCTGTGTCAAGTCCTCATTAAAAGTCTGTGATATGCAGGTGACTGACTGGGAGATCAATGCTTCTCATCTCCACAGATGGAGAAGCAGGTTAAGGAAGGGGTCGACATCTTTGAGAGAGCACGTATTCTGCATGAAGAATTTAAGCGTGCTGCTCGAAATCGTGCTGCTCGAAAGCGTGCTGCTCGAAAGCGCACTGCTAGTGTAGTGAATGGGGAAAGCTTGGTTTTGGAATGTTTGCAGTCGTGTATGCTTGTCAAGAGCAGCGCTCATTAGCCATCAACGGAGCCGCAAATGCAAAATATAAGTTAATCCTAGAGTGCACAACGTTGTTAAAGGTCAGCAATGGCCTTCTTTGGTCGTGAGCAGACGACCATCATATGTGTATATATATATATATATATATATATATATATATATATATATATATATATATATATATATATATATATATATCATTTATTTATTTTGGTTATATTCGTATCTATTTCCTATTAAGTCTCCAAGTGCTTCGTTTGTTTTTGTACAGTTCTTTAAATATTATTGTTAAATTTTATTCTTGGTACGTTCTTTCGATGGTTCATATTAAGCTCTGCAACAGATTTAAATTCTTTAACTGTTTCCATCAGAATATCATTATCATTATCACATGTTTTGTCCTTATAATTTACTATACTCATATCCTTATTATTTTCGATTTTATTTCGATTTTCTTCTTGTAGTTCAGTTTTGCTTGCCGATCTCCTTCAAGAATTTTATTGTTTTGGTTTGTTTTATTTTATTTGGTGCGAAGGGGTATAGATCTATCGTACTGCTTTGCGTTATCATTAGTCTTAAGTTTAATGTTCTAATCCTATTATAATTGTTTGTCTTCTTTTTTTGAGTACATTTTTCTTTTTTATTGTGCTAATTCTATATATTTCTATGATTGAGGTCTTTTGGGGTTTGCGGATTTATCTTCTTAACTGAAAGAGTCTAGTGATATTTAATGTTACTTTTGATCAGGGTTACTTCGTCTCCAAACTTTGAGTTAACATATTGTATATGTGCCGTGTAGGTTGTAAATGCTGTTATATTATTGGGTAGCAGTTATACAGAACATAGATTTTGCTTATTGTTGACTGCGTGTAAGTTGCGTTATAACGTTAAATATTATAAGAGTTGTATTATTTTATAGGTTGTATGCGTGACTGAATGGTAATTATAAAGAGTAATTCTATTAGTGTTAAGTAGAGATTTAAATGGATGTGTTGTGTTATTGAATCTAAACTGTTCCACATAGAATATAATCTGTACCTTGCCAGCTCAAGTATTGTTTGTGTTCTTATTCTTCTTTTGATTATACTGTAGCTGCGTCCAAATTGTTAAAGGTACTGTTCCCATTCTCACAACAAACAATCAGTTAATTTTAATTTAAAGATCATTTTACTTTATTTACTGACCATCCCCAGAGCGATATATTCCTTTATATTCGCGTTGTTGATAATTATATCTGGACGGCTTGCTTTGGTCTCCTCGTAAATATGTACAGACATGTTCCAGATGGTTGTTGCCAGGTCGTTGTTATACCATTTCTTATTTATTTTCGTGCCGAAATAGCAGCGTGTTGCCCATTGGATAAAGCTTCCAGCTGTATCATATCTCTGAATGTAATCTGAATTTACAAGAATAGCGCACTTAAAAACTATGTGAGCAGTTATCACGTTGTACATTCTGGGCCGTTGGTGAATTTCACACTGCCTCAATTTTGATCTGTCGATTCCATCGTTTATTGACGTTGATGCGTAATTCATCTCTACATTTTTTTGTTTACCATATTCTTAACACTGCGCGCATAAGCGAAGCAAGGTTATTATAGTCGCTCGTCATTGTCTGTCAGTCTATTTGTCTGTGTGTTTGCAAAATTACTGAAAAAACGGATAAACGGATTTTCACCAAATTTAGCGGAAATACTAATTGGATAAGTGACTCGAACACATTGAATTTTGGTCTGATTATCTTCAAAGCCGGTGGGCGTGTGAATCAAAATGTCTTTTCTTTGTTACATATGCATAAACGATAAGTAGGGGAAATAACTTTTGATGTCATTTTGTTGAAATATGAATTCGTCTGAGAATATATTTATCAAATTAAATTTTATTTTATCATTGTATGCGCGCAGCGTATGCATCAACACTTTTTTCATTGAATTCCGTTTAGACGTTGCTTTTTATTTCTCTAAATATTTTTTTATGTTTGTACCCATCTTAATATCTATCTGCCGTGTAGTTCTTTTCTAGTTTGTACTTTATTATTTGTCTATATATTAGAAACAATTTCCTTCGTCATCACTTATTGCATTAGTGAGTTACCATTTACTTGCTTCTAAGGTTTTCTTTCTAATCAATGTGTTGTTACTTTTTTCTGGTTCTTTATGTGTATCAATCACCATCGTCTCTGTTTTTCTAGCTTGAATATCGTATCATTATCATCTTTCAGGTAGGGTTTTCGAAACGTCGTGGTAATCTTATATAATTTTTTTTTCAATCCAAGAGCTTTAATTCAATTTACTTGCAATTTATTTTATTGAAGCTAAAGATTATAACTAGGATAGCTTGCATATTTATATCTCTACACAGTTTTTAATATAAGTATGACGTTTATGTATTGTAGCTTCTCTTTTTTATTTCAGCTTTCTGTTGTATCTAATCAATTTCGTACACTTCTAGGTGTGTTGTATATACTTATATACATACATACGTTCGAGTGTATGGATTTATATATATATATATATATATATATATATTTAAACATATATATTTATTTATTTATTTATGTGTTTCAGCCAAGTGGCTGCGGTCATGCTGGTGCACCACCATATATATTTAAACATATATACAAACGTCGTAGTTTCGAAGCTTTTCTGGTACGCAGTTTTAATTTTCCTATTATTATTTACTGCAGAACGTAACTGCGCTTGCACGGTGCAATTGAAAATTATAATGTATAAGTATGTAGCACATGTATTTTCGGTGCTATTTACTATATAAATATGCATTAATTTTAGCGCCCTCACTGAAGAAGTACGGATGGCAAATTAATTTATTTTGCACATTGATACAGAAACTCGAGACTGAGATTAACTACAATTTGTTTTTCATTCGCTTTGAAATTGCTCTTATTCATAGTTTGGCTTGAACTGCTCTTTCTAGTATGTAATGTGTACTGTTAAAGGTCACCTCTTCCGTGTATAAATATGTAAATTGTTTATACACTATTATATATGAAAATATGTTGCCTATTAACTTTTATTACGCGTGCTAGCCACTGGTATGAACATGTTTCTAAATTCTCTACCCTTATTATTTTCACAGGATATATATATATATATATATATATATATATATATATATATATATATATATATATATATATATATATATATAATTAATAATAATATAGCTTGGTGATAATTATTAACACTCAGTACTGCTGCCGTAGTCTCCTTTAGAGATTTAGAAATAATAATATATATATATATATATATATATATATATATATATATATATATATATATATATATATATATAGTTCAAAAACACAATAACAAAAAAACAAAAAAACAACAAAGTGAGGACGTGATATGGATAGTATTATTGGACGCTCAGGAAAGGAAAGAGAGAGTGTATGACGTTTCGGGCGTAGCCCTTCGTCGGAAAGATGGAAAGTTCGGAGAATGGAAGAACGGAGAAAGAGGAAAATGGTACCGATGCCCACGAGGTTACATGATGAAAAGACCGGAAGAGGAGGTGGTGGGGGAAAAGTTCTTTCTAAGATAGGAGAGTGAAAAAGGGAGATGAATATCGGTGCGCGTGCGAAAGTCTGCGAGTGTGTGTGTGATAACAGAACGTGTGTGTGCGTATGTGTGTGTGTGTGTGTGTGTGTGTGTGTGTGCATGGTTTGGTGGTTTATCTGTTAGTGTGTTTGTGTGTGTGTGTGTGTGTGTGTATGACGTAGTGGAAGAAATTAGTTGTTTGGGTGTGTGTGTGTTCGTGTTTGTGTGGGGTTGTCGGTGTTAGGTACGTGTACGTGTGTGTGTGTATTTTGTATGTGCGCGTGTGTGTATGTGTATGTTTTCTGTGCGTGCGTGTGTGTTTGTGTGTATGTGTATGTTGTGTGTATGTGCGTTGCTGTGTACGTGTGTGTGCGTGCGTTTGCTATTGTATATGCGTGTGTTGTTTATGCCCATGTGTGTATGATTGTATGCGTGTATGTGTGAGTGTGTAGTGTTGGTGAGAAGTGTGTGTGTATGTGGGTGCGTGCGTGTGTGTGTATATGTGTGGATGTGCGTGTGTGTGTGGGATTGTGAGTGTTAGGTACGGGTGTGTGTGTGTTTATGTATGTCTGTATGTGTTTCCGTGTGCGCGTGTGTGTATATTTTTTGTGCGTGCGTGTATGTGTATATTGTGTATGTTTTCGTGCGTGCGTATATGTTATGTATATGAGTGAGTATTGTGTATGTGAGAGGTGTGTGTGCATGTGTGTATATGTGTATGTGTGCCTGTGTGTATATGTGTATGTGTGTCGTGTATGTGTGTATGTGTGTGTGTGTGTGGTTTTATGTATGTGAGGGGTGTGTATGTGTGTGTTTATGTGTGTGCGTGCGTATGTGTGCCAGGTATGTGTGTTATTTTGTTTGTGCACTCCTGTGTGTATGTGTGTGCATGTGTATGCGGCTGTGTATGTAGGCGTGCGCGTATATATGGGTGTGTGTGTGTATATATGTGCGTTCGGCTATGTGTGTGTGAGGGCGCGTATGTATGTTTGTCATGTATGTGGGCGGTATATGTATGTGGGCGGTATATATGTAAGGTGTGTGGGTATTTGTGCGTGTTGGTAGTGGTGAGATAAAAAGTAGAAAAAAGTAAGTCTAATAACAAGAGAATAATGGATATAATGTAAGGGGGACGAGGGGGGGGGGGGGGGGGTTAAAAAAAAAAAAAAAAAAATTATGTAAAGTGTTGCAGGGACGTAAAGGGGAGAGTCATAAGGAAGAGAAGGCTGTGTTGAGTCCGAAGGGGAAAGAAGAATTAAGGTTGAAAATGTAGCGTTGCTCCAAGTGGAGTCGCGAGGGAGTGGACCCATGGTGCAGGGCGAGGCCAAAAACGGAGATGTTAGAGGGAGAGTGGTTGGGCAGTTGGAAGTGACGGCCGACAGGGGAGTCCGAACCTAGCCGAACGTCACTTAGGTGTTCGGTGAAACGGTCGGCCAGCCGGCGGCCCGTCTGCCCCACGTAGAGTTGGTTGCATAGGGTACATTTGATGCAGTAAATAAGGTGGGAGGAGGTGCAGGTGAAACTGTGTGGAATGTGAAGTGTTTGTAGGTTCGATCCGGTGACAGAGGTAGTGTTGGTGATGAAGGGGCAGGTGTGACAGCGGGATCTGGAGCACGGGAAGGAGCCGGGTGGGGGTGGGGAGGAAGAGGAGAAGGTACTGCGGACCAGTAGATCGCGTAGGTTGCGGGCGCGTTTGAAAGCGGATAGGGGTGGGTTGGGGAAAATGGGGTGGGTAGTGGGATCGAGCTGGAGGCGACGGAAGGCCCGTAGGATCCTCCGACGAAGGGGTAGGGTGGCAGGGTGGAAACGGAGTGGGAAGGGGGTACGGTTAGGGGATTGGTGTGGGGGAGGAGAGAGAGCGGTGGTGCGGTCGATTCGACGAGCGCGGGCGAGGGCGGATTGGACAAGGTGGGAGGGGTATCCTCGATGCATGAACAGACGAGCAAGATACTGGGACTGGGTCTCGAAATCCTGGTCCAGGCTGCACAAACGTCGGAGGCGGAGGAACTGGGAGTAGGGGATGGCTCGTTTGGTGTGGAATGGATGGGAGGAGGAGAAGTTGAGGTAGAGGTGGGAGTCAGTGGGTTTGAAGAAGGCGGAGGTAGTGAGAGAGTTGGAGGGGGGTTTGATGGAAAGAGAGATGTCGAGGAAGTTGACAGAGGTGTCAGAGATGGTGGAAGTAAAGTCAAGAGCGGGGTGGAAGTTGGAGAGGAAGGAGATGAAAAGGCAGAGCTGTTCGCTGGAGAGGGAGGTGGCTCCTATACAGTCATCTGATCTACTTCTAATTTCAGAAGCCTGCATTTGATTTAACGGTCTGGATTGGATGTATCTTTTAACAGAAGCTTTCTTGTCAGGATTTTCTTTTTATACATTTCCCTTCACATTTACTAGGCATCTTTGTGTTGAATGTTATTTTTCTCATAGATTCTGTCTCGATATACTTTAACTTCCATTGAAGTTATTGTGTTCTCCAGTGTGTGTATATATATATATATATATATATATATATATATATATATATATATATATATATATATATATATATATATATATATATACATATATATATATATATATATATATATATATATATATATATATATATATACATATACATTTGATGCCTCTGTAAAATATTTTGACATTGGATGTAGTGCTCGCGTGTTTGAATTTTTTTATCCACCGTAATTTTGCTAATAGAATTTGCATCTGCATTTCTCTTGCCGTTTGCTCTCGGGTGTTTTCCTTATTGTTGACATTATGTTATTTACTTCTCGTTTCATATTTGATCTCTCCTTTCTCCATATTGCTAAATAAAGATACTACTTCCCATTTATTTTTCCATATTTTATTTTCATTTTCGCTTTTATCAGATCCACCTGAATAGTGTCTAGTTCTATAAACATCAATTTCGGTTTCCTCTCATACTGCTGTTGAATATATAAAATCTTTCAGTATGTCCATATTAGGCTAGTTTATTTCCGTTAAAAGAATTCCTATCTGGGCACAGTTATAGTTATCTATTATTTTGTGGAGTTGCTTGTTTGTGTGTAACTTAAGCAGTGATTTACATTGATCCCTGTTTATTGATTTTATTAACTTTCTTTATTTTCTATATTGTTTCTCTTATTTCTTCTGGTTGATCTGCTATGATTTTTGTTGCGTGGCATGGACGGTATATATTTTACGTCTGTGTATTTGGGATATTAGTCATCATTTTGGATTTTGTTATTTTATTTTCTAACGTACTCTTTGTTTTTTTATGCGGCGAGTTCTTTACTGGTATCATAGTATTTTCACAGCTCAATCATTGCTTGACTTATCACCATGTAGTGTTGTTTTCTCCGTTTTTTAACTTTTGGTGTACTTTTTTATTGTGATGATTTCATTTGCCAGTAGTAGACTATCTTATTGGTATAATCATTCTCTCATTATTATTATTTTCACAGTGTATTCTCACTGGTTTGTCTATTTTACTTTTTGGGATTTCACTATTGCTTATTATGAATCTTCATGCATTACCTAGTTTGTTTGATATATTTTTTTCACCTCATATTTTTGTATCCACAGCACGTTCTTCTCTCTTAAAGTTCTCTTGTGTGTTAGATCTATATATAAGTATTGCTATCTTTATTATTCATAGTTTGAGTCGTAGATCGGAAATTTCCTTTTTCAAAACAAAAATTATATATATTCTGAAAAAGTTTCATAAATGTTCTCGAGTTTAACAAAAATGTTCATGATAAGCAAATGCTGCATAAATGTGCATTAACACAGTTTACTGATCCAAGTGACTATTTAGTCTTTACAGAAACTGTTGTGTTTCGCTCAAATTGTGTAATTTACACAATTAGGGATTGTACAATATGCACATTCCTTAATTGCTAGCGCCTTTAATTCTACCGCAAGATCGAAATAATTCCTTAAATTTTCTATTCTCTTCTGTTCAGGTCAATTTTATGTCTCTATGTAATTAATTATTACAGTATTGTCATATTTCTTATGAAAAATAATGTTAGATTCTGCTAAATTTCCATTCTACTTTGTTATTTATATTTTCTAAATCTGATGAAGGTTCGCTTAAACACTACAGAGCATTTACTTGACGCAGTTGAAAATGAGTTGTGTGTACAGAGTAACTTTGCTCCGTGGTTGGAGCTATTGCATGAGATTATGATTTAATGTTTGATGTATTGTTTGAGAAAATAACCCACGGTCGCAATATTTGCTAATATTGATATCGTAGAAGTTATTGATATTTCTTTCATACCTAGAGTTGATGACGAGTTCCACCAACACGTATATTGTTACTTTTGTTGCCCCTTTTAGGTTTTATGTATTCACTCAAGATAGAGAGTGAATCTTTTTAATATTTATGGCAAGACAGTTCACAGAATTATTGAACATATTAAAGTATAATTTTATGGTTCTTTTCACTTCGGATGAATAATTTGTCATCTGTTTGTCCCTTTTCGCCTTACGTTTAGAATGTTTACCGTTCTTCTAAATCAAATCTAATGTCTTGTGAAAATTTTGCTGTGAGAGTAATTCACAAATTTTATTTGTGAGAATAAAATTGATTTACTGTTTTTTTTCTTTTTCTTTTTGTTAATTTCAAGAGGAGCATGTAGCAAGTATTCTTGTGAGAAAAAACAATAGGGAACGATATGCTTTCTTTCTCAAATATTATAAATGTCTAATATGTTAAAGCGCATATTTGTAAAAGCATTCGAGTGCTTGCAATCGACCTTATTCCTTCTTTATATTGTACTTCATCAAACGGTATGTTTCATTGCCAATGTTTTTCTGCAAGAATTAGCTACAACCTTTTGGTCATTATACATGCTTCGCTACGCCAAGTATCTATGCTATGCATTAAATTTCCCAACTGCAAGTCTGTTGTATGTTAATGACTTCTGTATTTAGTAATGCAGCATTAAGACTCGTAATTTCTATTGTTGTGAGTATGCAATCATGCAGGATATGATTTACCCTCTGTATATCACCTGGTATTTAAATCTTATTATATATAATCTTTGTTCGTGCATGGCTTGTAGCCTCCAAAAATCTATGCTGCAATTCAAAAGGAGGCTTTTCTGAACGTATTGATTATCAACTAAAAGAATTATTCCAGCCGAATCATGGTTTGTTAGACACTCTTGATATTTGGGTGCCTAAAATGTGTTGGTTTCCGGATATATTACCTGCGCAGTATCTTGCATTACGTTTCTTCTATTATAATAATGAACTGGTCAGAAGGATGCGAGAAGTTGATTCACGGAAACTGTACGAAATTTTATTGTGTAATTGTATATACATAAGTGCGCGTGATAGTGGTGTGTTGGAGTGAGGAGCAATATAAACACTAAACACATATTTCGCCAGACTATATCAGCGAGAAAAATGAAAACAATGTGATTTTGTAACGAAGTTCCTCACTATTTTTGTATTCTAAGCGGTCATTTAACAAACATTTCTGTTTTTATCGACTCTAAACCCCATCCATCTCGGCCGCTTGTATTTGCGACCGTATTCTTTCGGTCATCATCCAAGATTCGTGACCATAGATAAGGGCGAGCACAAACACCGAATTGAAGAAAGCGAGGTTAGCCTTTATACCCACCCATCCTTTTTCTTCTGGTGACCGAGTACACGTTACAGCACCAGCTCCTGCAATTGTTGCACGTCATTCAGCCCCCTGCCTTGACATACTTGAACGTTTGTCCCTCCTTCAGTGGAACACCACTCACATATAGAATGCATTGCACAGGTTTCTTTGAGAGTTCGAGGGTCTCAGTCTTCGCACATTTATTTCCATTCCCGCCGAGCAGTACTCGGCAGCGAACCTCATACAAGATTTATTTGATAGTACAACACAAAAGTACATTGTTGGCGGCATAAACCCTGGTTCATTCAAATTTGCCTTGCTCAGAGGTCACTAAAATATGGCTAACATTCAAATATATACATAAGTCGAAGTTATTGACTTATATCCTCCACTTAAATCTGTTGACTTAAATGAAAAGCCATTATTATTGTTGTTGTTGATGTCGTCTTCATTATAATCATGATCTTTATTATCATTATTATTATTATTATTATTACTATTATTATCATTATTATTATTATTATTATTATTATTATTATTATTATTATTATTATTATTATTATTATTTATTATTATCATCATCATCGTCGTGGTCGTGGTCGTCGTCGTTGTTGTTGTTATCATCATTATTATTGAAAACAGTTTTACTTATATTAAATTGTTTTTGTATACAATTTATTTGATTTAAACATTTTGTCGAAAAATATCTCGTTAGTCACTTGGTAACGCATCATATTCGCCGCCATCTTCTTCTTGTCTGTACATCTTAAAGTTTTCTGTCTTCGTGTATTTCTTTTTAAATATCACTACGTTTTATTTATGTCTTTATTGTTATTATCTCTTTGTGTTATTTCAGATTCATTTTAGTTATTTATTTTTCTACTTCAGTGACAGCACAGTTGAGGAAAATTTCTATTCTAGTAAAAATTATATATGTAGTGTTTGGGGGGATTTTTCTAGCTCTCTTTCTCTATCGAATGATAACATCACTTAATACTTTTTTTCCATAGAAATGTCCATTTCGTTTTTATTTTCTTTCTTAGAAATATCTAAGTGATCATTTAAGAAACATTTCTGTTTTTATCGACTCTAAACTATCCGAAATACTATTCCATCTACATGTTTTTCCTAGATCTGTCTGATTACAACGTTGTATTCAAGTAAGTTATTGTAGCAGCTTGCTGTAGAAAAGAACTTTGAATATTAATATGAAACGATGAAATGGCTTTCTCAATGGAAGTCTTTAATGTTTTGTATAAGTAGGAATGTGTATAAAGTAATTTTATAAACGCTAAAATTTTACTGCTCCAGAAATGGCCCCCATCTTTACAAAACAACTACATGTTTCAATCTTGAAAATCAATATAATTTCAGGCTTTCGGTTTTATGTCTTAAACGTATCCCAAATATGAAAATAATGAAAGAGATATCAAGATGGTGATGGAAGCACTGTGAAATATATGACTCTTTTGCTAACTCACAATACAGAAGGCAGTTCTAGCATGAAAAACAAGATGCAATTGATATCAGGAGGAGAGGTATCTAACAAATACTTTACGTTTTAAATGCCAACATATTTCAACAGCTTAGAATTACGGTTGTGGATATACAAAATAACAACATATGTTTTTAAAATGAGATATAAAAGTGTTTGACGTTAGATCATATGGTACACTGAAGGAAGTTAGCCTTACTGAGGCGAAGAAACTCCTTCTCCGCACCTTATCTCTTGCTCTCGCTATCTCTATCTCTATCTCTCCCTCTTCCCCTTCCCTCCACTCTCTCTCTCTTTCTCTCTCTCCCTCTACTAATAATTATTAGTAGAGAGAGAGTGTGTGAATAAGTCATGTAAAATAGCTGAACTAATGACAAAAGATTTGCAACGTGAAGCAATAGACTCCATAGAAATTGCCGATAGTCAAGGTTGGCAGCAAGCAAGTGTAAAACAAAGGGACTTTAGTAAAAATAATATCTCCCAAGTTAGTTACATGGTGATGCCGTTCGCGTAAAAAATATCATACGGTATAGACAAAATCACATAACCTCCATGATTAATAATATTTTAATTATTTCGCTAAGTAAAGGAGACAACCATTAATATATTTCGGCCATAACTATTCTTATTTAGACGGATGGCGTCCATTGTTTTATTGTTTCATACAGTAATTTTTCACACTTACTTGTATATGATATTGTACGTCTATTTGTGGTTCTGTCATCACCATTCTGAAACTACATGAAGATTATATTTCTCTGATGAGGTCAAATAAAGTCAAAACATGCTCCGTATTGTCATCTGTATTTGCTGCAACGTTTAAAACAGTAATAGAAATTGAGATATAGTTTCCGTTTTTTTATCACATAAGTATTTCTAATTAAGTGTTTAACAATAGAAATTAGAAATACTTATGTAGCAAGGTAAAGAAAACATTGTATTTTACTTTACCTGAAGGCATGTAGATTAGGGCTTAGATGTTGGACTTTCGATCATCAGGAAAATGGTTCTATTACTGGACCGAGTGATGCCCAGTGTTCTCGAGCAAGGCACTTCAGGACACGTTACTCCGGTCTGCTTAGTTAAAAATTAGTAACATCTGACTCCGAATATTGGTGAAGCCCTCTTTCCCACCAGCTGTAGCATCGTCGATGTTACGCAGGATCAATCGTAAGAGAGCTGAGAATATATTTACATCTGTTTGCGACAACATGGGAAGCTAAAACAATTGGCAAAGCAGATAGATTTCTACCGATTAATAAACGCTATACTTATTCATTTAATATTTAAAATGCTATAAAGGCGGCGAGCTGGCAGAAACGTTAGCACGCCGGGCGAAGCGCTTAGCAGTGTTTCGTCTGTCTTTAAGTTCTGAGTTCAAATTCCGCCGAAGTCGACTTTGCCTTTCATCGTTTCGGAGTCGATAAATTAAGTACCAGTTGCACATTGGAGTCGATCTAATCGACTGGTCGCCTCCCCAAAAAATTTCAGGCCTTGTGCCAAGAATAGAAAAGAATATTAAATATTGTAAGGCGGTGAGCTGGCAGAATCGTTTGCACGCCGGGCAAAATCGTTAGTGGTATTATGTCCGTCTTCACGTTCTGAGTTCAAAATCCGCTGTGGCCGACGTTGCTTTTCATCCTCTCTGAAGCGCTGTAGGTCAATTCCTTCCCCGAACTTGCTGGCCTCGCGCTAAAATTCGAAAGCAATATTAGATATACTGTCACTAACTTAACTATGCCTATAAGTTCACTATAAGGAAAAGCCATTCTAAACGGAGTTCACAGAAAGCTTACAAAAGCTTTAAACTTTCAGACCCTATCTCTCATGCCAACAAGCAGCCGACAACTTCCATTCTTTTATCGATGACAGAGACCACAATTTTAGGAACTGCTGTAATTATAGTGTGTCGTCCATAATATCCTCAGTTATGCTAGCTCCAAAATTAAAGTTAATTTACCATGTCAGGAAATCCAAACCTGCTTGGGCACCAAACTATACATACATACATACATACATATACATACATACACACACACACATACATATATATATATATATATATATATATATATATATATATATATATATATATATATATATATATATATATATATATCGATTTTTTGAGATAAACGTTTTTATAAAAAGATTATCTTTTGGTTTACTAAGAAGGAAAAATGGCGTCTTGAATTACTAATTAAATAATAAAATACGAGAGAGATATTTTAGAATTGTTCCTATGCAATCAGTACGTTTTGCGAAAACAGAAGCGGTAGTTAAAGATTTGTGTTTGCTGTTATTTTTGTTGTTGTAATAATTCGTACTTTTCTGTCAGTTATGTCGATTTTATCTGCACAAATAAATATGCGATTAGTGTATATGTACGTGCATAACTGTGTGTATCAGTGTGGTATGTGAATATGTGAATATATGCATACATGTACATATAGCAAGTGCATGTGTCTGTTTGTGCGGATGTGTGTTTTTTGTTTGCGCGCGTGTGTAGATACTGAAAATCTGAATTGGCAGCTGTATCCCCACGGTCACATGGTTTATTGGAATAAATATCCTGCTGTCTATCGTGGTCGATGACTATATAAAGACACATATAAATGATAAATAGATAGATAGATAGATAGATAGATAGATAGATAGATAGATAGATAGATAGATAGATAGATGGATGGATAGATAGATAGATAGATAGATAGATAGATAGATAGATAGATAGATAGATAGATAGATAGATAGATAGATTATGCTTATATATACACATATATATATATATATATAAAGATATATGAAGGGGGTGAGTGTATGTGTATGTATATGTACATATATGTGTGTACTTATATGGACTACACAATAAATAACTTTATCTTTCTAGAGAGTATATTATCTTGGTTTTATTGTAAACTATGCTAAACAAATAAGGCCGGAATCCTTCATGTTTATAGCTTTGCCATTCTTTCGATGTGGAACTGGCTTTATTAAAGAAAATCTTCAGCATAAGGGGATCAATTTATACTATAATTCTCTGATACTATAGCATGAAATACGCTAACAGAAGTGCAGTAATATGATTGGTTCATAGAATGGAAAATAGACTCTCTTATAATCTTCCTTAAATATTGATTTCCTTCTCATATTTTAAGGTCAATATTGTAAGAGTATAAGCGCACAGGGTCAGATATCATTGTCACACAATCATTGAATAAAATCGATTTTCTTCTTATACCTTAGCTCACTCCTATATCTATACTTATATGCCTGATATATGCGTCCTATTTTTACGTTGGGCGTAAGGTCAAATCTTGAAGTATTCTCCTTATTGTGGTGTATCTAGGGCATGTCAGCACTACAGCATCCATTCATTTCCCAGTTTCAGTATCTGTTGTAATATAAGGAAATATCTGTCGCTTGTGCAGTTTTTCCATTGATCACAAACTTCAATAGAGCTCTTTGTTATGTAATATATTAAAGTTTGAGTAGGATTGATTATACAAAGTAGAAAAATATAACTGAATGCATAAACATATGTACTGATTTTATTGTAGCTGAGTAGCTGCAGATAGATGGATAAGCCTGAAAAAAACACACACACGCGCGCACACACACACAGTTTTATATATATACACACATATATACGTACGTATATATTTTTGTATGTTTGTATGTTTTCTTTGGGTTTAATTTAAGTTTTTCTTGAGAGACTTCAAACAAAGCGACAAGATTTTTTGAGTTAGGAGAGATCCCGGTGTTTGCAGATATGTGATTAAGTTGGTGCGTCGATGCATTCACACAATTGTGTACACCCATTAACATATGAATCTCAGATGGACAATTTTTGGAATGTCTTACAAATATTCACCGTATCACTAATAGATAGGATTTAGGGAATCTGCATCAGTTTCTTTTGCTCTTTTTCCGTGAAACTAAATATTTGTAGGTTTTTGTGAAAATTTGTTGATACATAACCTAATGCACCTACGATGATAGGTACAAATGAAATTTCATAGTCAGGATACAAGAGCTGAAAGTTCTGCACTGATTCACTATAAATGTTCTCTTTTTCCTGGATTTGAATGTATATTCGCATCCGCTGCACAGCTGACGTCTACAACAGTGCATGAGTTTTGTTCTGTGTCCTACAGAACAATATTAGGTTTGTTAGGTTTACACCGAATTGATGTTTTTATTGGGGTATCCCACCAGTATTCCTTGCTTTTAAATGTGTGAATACCTGCTGGTTCTGACATGTCTTTGATGTATACGTCAAGGCACTCCTTACTGCAGATAGCATTATAAATAGTCTTTGCAACTATATAATACCTCAGGGGCAGATAAGTACCTCATAGACATTTTGGAGGAAGCTGCTGATAATGTGGGTGATATCTTCCACACCGGTATAGCAGAGCCGACATTTTTATCTCAACGTGAAAGTTTGATGGTATCTTTATCCCTCTTTGTTTATCAGGTATTTAGTAGCTATCCCGTTTCTAGATAGCGAAGATATATCCTTAGTTAGGATGTAATGCATCTATCTCAGGTCCAGGAAAAGCTACTCTTCTTGCCAGTGTTGTTGTTGCCGTCTAGCTTATCGGATACGTACCCATGCATTGCTTTTGTTGGTATGATGCCTGCTTCTCGTCTAAGCTTTTGTTTAAATAGGCCAGTCCTGCCTTGTTTGGGTCGCAAGAGACAGTTGCCTTCTGAGAGTACCTGCACGGTAGGTCTTCTCTGACTCTAAAGATGTTACCCTCATTTTTGAGTATGCATGGAATGTACTCATTTTTTTCTTTACTGTTAAGCAGGTGTTGTCTTCCTGATACAATGCAACATTCAAAGGCTGTTTCGACCAGCCTTATGCCTCTACTGCCATCACTTCGTCTCACATAATACGGTGCCATTGTTAATGTGGAAGTTGTCAGTGGTAGTCAGTCATTGGGTGTCCAGTTCAATGTCCCAAATGTTGGTACTAGAACTGGTATTGCGAAAACATTGTGAGATACGGTCTTGCTAAATGCAGACAGCTCTGAGTTGCATATTTTCGGAGTTTAAAGTACTCTATTGTTATTCTGGCTTTAGTGACAGCACCAATGTAGGTAACATTCTCATCGATTCCGGGGCACTTGTAGCTCTCATCATTAGAGATAGTGGTGGCAGACAAGCTGTTGATGTCTGCGGTGAGCTGGTAGAAACGTTAGCACGCCGGGCGAAATGCTTAGCGGTATTTGGTCTGCCGTTACGTTCTGAGTTCAAATTCCGCCGAGGTCGACTTTGCCTTTCATCCTTTCAGGGTTGATAAATTAAGTACCAGTTACGCACAGGGGTCGATGTAATCGACTTAATCACTTTGTCTGTCCTTGTTTGTCCCTTCTGTGTTTAGCCCCGTGTGAGCAATAAAGAAATAAGACAAGCCGTTGATGTACAAGTCCTCAACATGGTCGACAATCTTTCCTCAATTGACTATCCTGTATGAGCTTTTATCTTACCCAAACTCCATTCATGTATCTCGTGAGAATATTGTGACTAGTAATAATTGTCTCTTAATGTTGACCATATTACCAGAATATAACTTTTGGTTATCAACAAAAACAAATGTGTGGATGACATTAATTTTATTCTTTTCTGCATATCCCAGCATGTAGCCTTGACAAGGGATTCACAGCCAGTACAAACAGCATTACAGATAAACTATCACCCTGGAATATGCCTGTTGATAGCTTAATTCTATATGTAACAATAGGTGTTGCTTTAGTGTGTGTCAGTGATAACTGTCTAGACCATGTTGTAGTCAGTCTTTCAATAGCATTCACAGTAGCAGCTGGTACTTTGGCAAGGTGTAGTGATTCTTTCATCCATTAGTGAGGCCCAGAGTTGAACACCTCCTTGTAGTCTAGCAATATCTCTAAGAGATTACGGCGATTATGCTTGGCTTCCTTAAGGACAACTTTGTTGAGGAGGGAACTATTCAGCACAGACCTTAACTCCATATATATATATATATATATATCTGTAAGTATACTTGTTTGAATCATTGGATAACAGTCATACTGGGTGCTACCTTGAAGGGTTTAGTCTAACAAATTGCCCCAACATTCATTGTGTTAAGTCTTGTACTATTTTTGTCTGTTTTATCGAGTTGCGAAATTACTGGTACGTAAACATACCCACAGCGTTTGTGCAGGCACGTACATACACAAATACGCACATATATACACAAACGCGCATATAAATACTCTCAATGAGACCGAGTAACACCTCGAAGAATTCTCAATTGAATGAATCGACCACAGTACTTATTTTTTTAAAGCCTGGTACTTAGTCTATCGATCTATTTTGCCGAACCACTAACTTTCGGGGATGTAAACATACTGTGGTGTGATGGAGGAAGAAGACAACAAGGAGCAAAAGGACAAAATGAAGCGTCGGACCTTACCTTGCCGACCGCAGCGGGGTACACGATCGCTCCTAATCAGAACACGTCTTTCTCGTAACGTCGCTGTTTTCTCACTAGCCCCACATGCTAGCCTTCGACCGACGTGTCGCCGACTTTCGATCTGACCCTTCCGGTTTGGCCCTTCCGGTCTGGCTTCACCTCTGTTTGCCTCACCCCTCTCCACCACAACACATAGTTCGTCACAGCCCATAACACCACACATACCAACACGCCCCCCTGATCTATAGATCATTCAACCGGCTCTCCCACTCACTCCTCGCTCCCGAACTACCTTAATTGGTTTCATAATCAGCCAACCAGGGAGGAGGGTACCGCTCCCTCTGTGGTCGCTGTGCGACCCCGGGACTGGCCTGAGTTCCTGGCGCGCTGCCTTCATCATCTTGCCTACTGCTGCTGTCTTCATCATCCTGCCCACTGCAGCTGGTTCCATCCTCTGAAGCATTGACAATCTTCCGCACATCCAAAACATGGCGTGGCATACCATCGACTGAGACGTTGTTCTTTGAATTGATGGAGGTTATAGTTCCTTTCCCCCATTGTGATGTGCACCTTGCATTTGGTGGTTTTACCCAAACTTCTTCCCCGATCTGCACGAAGGTGTGCTCTTCTTCTCCCCGGAGTCGCATTGATGCAATACACGGGTGCCTCCACTCGTACCTGAATATTGCCCTGTGTGGCACCGACTCCTCAGCCTGTCCTGACCTGGGCGACATGTTGTACCAAAATACGGCCTCGATTTGCGAAATGTGGCCCCTCTCTGCCATGGTCTTGATGGTACGATGATGCCTTTCCACCACTCCATTTCCACTTGGCCGGTATGCCGCCCTCAAGAAGCGGCTGACCTGCCACCCGTCAAGCATTTCTTTCAGCACCTCCGAGCGAAATGCAGTGCCATTATCCAGCAGCAGCTCATCCACGGGGCCTCGTTCCAGGAATATCCCATTTAACACTCCTACGATTTCCTCTGCAGTCCCCGTCTTCATCTCCCTCCATATGGCCATCCGCCCCGGTCGGCTGTCAACCATTGAGAGGTACGTCCCCTGCCGGTAGTGTGTTACGTCCACTGCCAGTCGTTTCCAGTTGTGGGCCACTGGAATACTTCCCGCCTCATGTACGCCCGGAGCAGGGTCAATAGACTGGCACCTGCCACATCTGCTAACCACTCTCTGCACGCTCCGCCTCGTTACCTCGGAGTCAACTTTCCTGGCGAGGAACAACGTCCTGTCCACTCCCATGTGATGCATGGTATGCAGTCTCCTCAACTCCGAGTCACTCAGACAGCATACTGCACCCACATTCTGCTCCGCATCCTCTGGCACCTGCAACCAAGCTCGCTTTACCCTGGTTAGGACGTCTGCCCTGTTCTTTTCGGAAGGCACAAAGATTACGCTCAGCTCCAGATCGAACTCAGCGGTTAGCTCCCGCAATATTCCCAATCGGCGCTTTACCAGCATCTCCGCAGCCCCTTTGGTTCGCACCCTCCGCTCATCGGTGAGGACTGTCGTCACCCAACCAAGCACAGTGGCCGAATCGGTTCTAATCTCGATAGTGCACAGCCCCCACTTCAAGGCCAGGTTCACCCCCTTCAGCACGGCATCCAACTGCGCCACGTTGATATGGTTGCAGTCATCCATCTTCCTTAGCCAGGCTGCATCTTCCACCACGGTGCCTCCCATTTCCAAGACGACCCCTATTACGATGCTACTGGCGTCACACCAAACGATCCCACTCTTTGATTTGGGAACATACCAACTGCCCCTCACTGGATCCTCTGCTCTCACTCTGACCAAGACTTCCTGCATCATGTCGGTCGTTTTCTCCCCAACTCTGTCATTCCACTTTGCTCCTTCGGCTCGTCTCTTGATGAAGCTACATGCTGTCCGAAGCCATCCTGCAACCGGGTAATGTCCCACCAGCTTCCCGCACACCGAGAAAAGTTCCCGCCTACTCACGCTGTTGCCCAGTTCAGGGATCTCGTTTCCTCTCCGGAACACCAGCTCGCCCGATCTGTCTTTTTGTAGCTTCAGCCCCAGCGCAGCTTCCCCCACCATCGACTCAGGCGGCTTCGCAATCAGCCCCAACCTCTCCAGGTGTCTCACTACCTCGGTGGCTGGCACTACAGTCTCATCAACCAAAATATCGTCGATGTAGGAACTGGTGGCCTTCCTTATCCTCTCCTCTTTCCCTAGGACGGACTTGAGCACCATCGCCATAATTTTCGGAGCGGAATTCAGCCCGAAACCCAACCTGGTTAAACAGTACGTCCGGCCCTTGTACCGCACCAGCTGGTATCGCCACAGCTTGTCACTCACACGGAGCTGCAAATATGCCGACTTCAAGTCGACGATCGTAGCTGCCTTGGTCGACTGTCTCCACGCACGTAACGTCTCACCGCAAACGTCCGTTGCCTCGCCTCCCGTGTGGCACGATATATCGTCGTTCAGCTCCCTAAAGTCCAGCACCGGTCTGACTTTTCCTTTCGTCGGCTGCACCACCGCCATCAGAGGCAGCACTCCACTCACCACCTCCTCTTTTCACGGGACAAGGACTCCTTCCTTGATCCATCTCTCTACCTCCTCGTCGAACTCGACGCCGGCGTGACCTTTCAACGTATGCTGGTAGCAGCTCACCCTGTTCTTTAGTAGTGGGGGCTCGTCCTTCCATCGCCACTCTATCGTCCACCTCCGACCATCAAACGCCGCCTGAAAATCTTTGTCTTCGATGGTGTAAGCGGCGCTGTCCTCGACGGGGCTCTACTCTCCCTGGCGGTCCCGACTCACGGCGCACGATGCCCCCACGCTTCCGAACGTGACTTCATCTCCTGCAATCCTAACGCCACCAAGACGGTTGATGGCGTCCATCCCCAACACCACGTCAATCTCATCCACCAAGCGGCCAACTACAATTGCTTGCAGCGTTAGCTTTGCTCCCTGCACATCAATCTTCACGTCAGTAATGCCTTCACAGCGTACCTCTCTTCCGTCGACTGCCCTCACACTGCTTTCTCCACTCCACGTCTCTACCACTCCCGGAGTCATCAGGGTCGTTGTACAGCCCGTGTCCACAAGGGCACGCGACATCTTCCCATCCACTAGCACATCAACAACGGGTAGAAAAATTTGCGCCGTTAATGATCTGAAAGGGAGACCGCTGGCGCAGTAGTCTCCCTTAGACCGTTTCCCTGCAGACATTCGGTGGCTATATGCCCCGTTTCACGACAACGGTAGCAGATGACCTCAGGCTTAGGTAACTTACATTCTCGCACCATGTGCGGACCCTGACACCGGAAACACTGACCTTTGAACGGACGCGCACGTTCCTTGTTCGACCCCTCTCCGCCACTCCTTGGCCGGCCACCTTTTGCTGTCACCGCTGCTACCAGCGGTGACGACCTACGACAGGAAACTAACATACGAGCTCTCGATATTATATCCGCCATGGGCATGGTACTCACGTCCGGCAGTTTCTGCAATTCGACCTACAGGTGGTCAGGAAACCCAGTCACAAACGCCAACTTTACCGTTTGATCCAGCGATTCTCCCTCGTACCCCGCCAGTCTAGCCAACCTCCTAAGTTCGTTGGCAAACATGTCAACCTGTTCGCCGGTCCACTTCGCTCTCTCCAGGCGAGCGTACGCCTCGAACATTCCTTCTGCGAAGGCCTCCATCAAGCGGATTTCTATTTTCTCCGCGCTAACTTGGTCCCTCTCTTCCATCTCTATAAATAGCGCCAACGCCGGCCCATCTAAGTAGAGCGGTAGAAAACTTGCCAAGTCGCATATCCCTTGGAGCTTCGCGACCAGCTTCATCTTCTTTAGCCATGCGACTACGTCCGAGTCACCGCAAAACGGCTTAATTATATCACCAGCAATCCGGACTACACTCATAATTTTTTTTTTTTATGGGCCGAAATAGCTTGTGGTGTGATGGAGGAAGAAGACAGCAAGAAGCAAAAGGACAGAATGAAGCGTTGGACCTTACCTTGCCGACCGCAGCGGGGTACACGATCGCTCCTAATCAGAACACGTCTTTCTCGTAACGTCGCTGTTTTCTCACTGGCCCCACGTGCTAGCCTTCGACCGACGTGTTGCCGACTTCCGATCTAACCCTTCCGGTTTGGCCCTTCCGGTCTGGCTTCACCTCTGTTTGCCTCACCCCTCTCCACCACAACACATAGTTCGTCACAGCCCATAACACCACACATACCAACACCGATTGTCAAGCGGTGATGGAGGACAGGTACAAGCAAACACACACACACACACACACACATACACACACACACACATATATATATATATATATATATATATATATATACTACGGGCTTCTTTAAGCTTCCGCCTACCAAATCTCGACGCTATAGTTGAAGACACTTACCCAGGGTGTGACGAAGAGGGAACGAACCTGGAACTATGTAGTTGAGAAGTAAACTTCTTAGCACACAACTTCGCCTTACTTTATTTACATTATGTTTATTCATATATATATATATATATATATATATATATATATATATATATATATATATATATATATATTACATTATGCTTTATATTTTAATTTTGCAGAGCACAAATACTTCCATCGTCACTGGGTATGTCTTAAGATAAAAAATAATAGAACCCATCACACCTGATTCTCAGATAGCACTCACTTTTTATTGAATTAAGGCGGAATATGATTTTAAACTATACAGTCTATGGACAGATTCTGAAGAAATATTATTTGCCTGGTTTAAACAGGTATAACCAACTGTATTAATCGAATGAAACAGCCAATAATTGACGAGTGTTTCCTGGAAGCATTGAGTTCAACCACATCATTCACTTTCCAGTGCAGCTTCTGCTCAAACACATACTAAAACAAAATTTCAGTGACACTCCAACGATTCAATTTGGGCATAAGATATCAGATATCCTTTCTCTTGTGAAATGAAGAATATTTTATATAACAGTCTTATGCTGTTGCGGAAAATTATCATACGGTTAGCATTCCTAAATAATAAGGCTGTAAAACAACAAGGCAGGTAAAAGCGAGTTCAGTCATAAAATATAAATGGAAGTAGATGTTTATTTACGTTTACTATTTATCAGTTGTTTCTTTCTCTCTTTCCGATTATAATCACATCCTGCCTTTCTCTGGGGATTAGGTTAGATTTCAACACGTGACTGACGAAGTTTGAAATTGAGGAACGAAACAATAGGTGAATAAAGTAAAGGTAAACACACGGGCACAGATGCAAGAAAAGAATGAGAAAAATAGGTAAAGGGTGAAATAAAATCCAAGCAAAAAAAAAAAATAGAGAAAAACATGGAAAGGAAAAAGTATAAAATGAAAGAATGTATTGGTAAAAAAAGAACAGAAATAATAATCGGAGAATCTGGATGGATTTTCAAGGATAAAAACGTTACTAAAACTTCCAGGAAATATTTCTTTGGATTATCTTCTTCCATTCCTGATTTACCTATTTTGTATTCACAAAGATAGATGCACCAGCAAATGATTAACTATCGAAAAATCCTCTAGATGCATTTTCATAAATATATAAACAAGCTGTCTTGAACACATATAACAAGTGAAAATACGTACTCACGTACAAATATATAGATATGTATACGGTTAATATGCATACATAAACGTGTATTTGTGTATATGTGTGTGTATGTGTGTGTATGTGTGTGCATGTATGTATATGTATATATATATATATATATGTGTGTGTGTGTGTGTGTGTGTGTGTATACGCACACACATTCACTTACATATAAACACATGAACATATTCATACGCGAATCTGAAGTCAGAGAAAATAGTTTAATCGTGTGCAGGATGGCTTGCAGAAATCTGAAGCAAATATTCTCTTTATATGAAACAAAAAGCTCACAGCATCAATGGTTAGAATCTTGAGACAGTGATTCGAAAACTTCAGGATCGGAAAGCTGCAATGAACTACATGAACTTCTGAAACAGGTACAAAAACATGACTTGTTATAGGAGATATCTTTTGAATTTTATCAACAATCTCTCAGTGGGGGCACAAATATACCAACATGGTTAGCGATGGCAGAAATAAAAATGATACTCCAAAACAATGCCACTCATATGACGAAAACCCAGAGACAAATTGAGTACGTTTTATACATGAAATTCTGTCTGAAACTATTCCTACAAGATCAGTGTTATATTAATATCATTATGACTGGGAAGAAACGTCATCCAACAATATGTGTACATGTGTATGCATGCAAGTATGTATGCGCGGTTACGTGGAAATACCTGGGGTTATGTCCTGGCGCGCGGTTAGCCCACTGGGAGTGGGATGCCCTTCTATTTTTCTCACAACATCTCTCTAGGAGGAGGAAACTCTGAGAGAAAATCTGCTACTCTGACAATATTCGATGATGTAGATTAGTTTTTTTCGAGTTTATGTTGTCTATGTTCAGAGAGTGGAATCCTTTCCACACTATAAAAAAAATCATCATTCACAGGCA